>NC_037676.1:81355509-81655509 GCF_003255815.1 Theropithecus gelada
ATTTTATTGAGGATTTTCGCATAGATGTTCATCAGGGATATTGGTCTAAAATTCTCTTTTTTTGTTATGTCTCTGCCAGGCTTTGGTATCAGGATGATGTTGGGCTCATAAAATGAGTTAGGGAGGATTCCCTCTTTTTCTATTGATTGGAATCGTTCCAGAAGGAATGGTACCAGCTCCTCCTTGTGCCTTTGGTAGAATTCAGCTGTGAACCCATCTGGTCTTGGACTTTTTTGGGTTGGTAGGCTATTAATTATTGCCTCAATTTCAGAGCCTGCTATTGGTCTATTCAGGGATTCAAATTCTTCCTGGTTTAGTCTTGGGAGAGTGTAAGTGTCCAGGAAATTATCCATTTCTTGTAGATTTTCTAGTTTATTAGCGTAGAGGTGTTTATAGTATTCTCTGATGGTAGTTTGTATTTCTGTGGGGTCAGTGGTGATATCCCCTTTATCATTTTTTATTATGTCTATTTGATTCTTCTCTCTTTTCTTCTTTATTAGTCTTGCTAGCAGTCTATCAATTTTGTTTATCTTTTCAAAAAACCAACTCCTGGATTCATTGATTTGTTGGAGAGTTTTTTGTTTCTCTATCTCCTTCAGTTCTACTCTGATCTTAGTTATTTCTTGCCTTCTGCTAGCTTTTCAATGTGTTTGCTCTTGCTTCTCTAGTTCTTTTAATTGTTATGTTAGGGTGTCAATTTTAGATCTTTCCTGCTTTCTCTTGTGGGCATTTAGTGCTATAAATTTCCCTCTACACACTGCTTTACATGTGTCCCAGAGATTCTGGTATGTTGTATCTTTGTTCTCATTGGTTTCAAAGAACATCTTTATTTCTGCCTTCATTTTATTATGTACCCAGTTGTCATTCAGGAGCAGGTTGTTCAGTTTCCATGTAGTTGAGCGGTTTTGATTGAGTTTCTTAGTCCTGAGTTCTAGTTGGATTGCACTGTGGTCTGAGAGACAGTTTGTTATAATTTCTGTTCTTGTACATTTGCTGAGGAGTGCTTTACTTCCAATTATGTGGTCAATTTTGTAATAAGTGTGATGTGGTGCTGAGAAGAATGTATATTCTGTTGATTTGGGGTGCAGAGTTCTGTAGATGTCTATAAATTCCGCTTGGTGCAGAGTTGAGTTCAGTTCCTGGATATCCTTGTCAACGTTCTGTCTTGTCGATCTGTCTAATGTTGACAGTGAAGTGTTGAAGTCTCCCATTATTATTGTATGGGAGTCTAAGTCTCTTTGTTAAGGACTTGCTTTATGAATCTGGGTGCTCCTTTATTGGATGCATATATATTTAGGAGAGTTAGCTCTTCCTGTTGAATTGATCCCTTTACCATTATGTAATGGCCTTCTTTGTCTCTTTTGATCTTTGATGGTTTAAAGTCTGTTTCATCAGAGACTAGGATTGCAACCCCTGCTGTTCTTTTTGTTCTCCATTTGCTTGGCAGATCTTCTTCCATCCCTTTATTTTGAGCCTATGTGTGTCTCTGCATGTGAGATGGGTCTCCTGAATACAGCAAACTGATGGGTCTTAACTCTTTATCCAATTTGCCAGTCTGTCTTTAATTGGACCATTTAGTCCATTTACATTTAAGGTTAATATTGTTATGTGTGAACTTGATCCTGTCATTATGATATTAGCTGGTTATTTTACTCATTATATGATGCAGTTTCTTCCCAGCATCGATGGTCTTTACATTTTGGCATGTTTTTGCGATGGCTGGTACTCGTTGTTCCTTTCTATGTTTAGTCCTTCCTTCAGGGTCTCTTGTAAGGCAGTCACAGTGGTGACAAAATCTCTAAGCATTTGCTTATCTGTAAAGGATTTTATTTCTCCTTCATTTATGAAACTTAGTTTGGCTGGATATGAAAATCTGGGTTGAAAATTCTTTTCCTTAAGAATGTTGAATATTGGCCCCCACTCTTCTGGCTTGTAGAGTTTCTGCTGAGAGATCTGCTACTAGTCTGATGGGCTTCCCTTTGTGGGTAACCCGACCTTCCTCTCTGGCTGCCCTTAACAGTTTTTCCTTCATTTCAACTTTGGTGAATCTGACAATTATGTGCCTTGGAGTTGCTCTTCTCGAGGAGTATCTTTGTGGCGTTCTCTGTATTTCCTGAATTTGAATGTTGGCCTGCCTTACTAGGTTGGGGAAGTTCTCCTGGATGATATCCTGAAGAGTGTTTTCCAACTTGGTTCCATTTTCCCCCTCACTTTCAGGCACCCCAATCAGACGTAGACTTGGTCTTTTCACATAATCCCATTCTTCTTGAAGGCTTTGTTCATTTCTTTTTCCTCTTTTTTCTTTAGACTTCTCTTCTCGCTTCATTTCATTCATTTGATCCTCAATCACTGATACTGTTTCTTCCAGTTTTCGAGTCAGTTACTGAAGCTTGTGTATTTGTCATGTATTTCTCATGTCACAGTTTTTATCTCTGTCAGTTTGTTTATGGCCTTCTCTGCATTGATTATTCTAGTTATCCATTCTTCCATTCTTTTTTCAAGATTTTTAGTTTCTTTGTGCTGGGAACATAATTCCTCGTTTAGCTCTGAGAAGTTTGATGGACTGAAGCCTTCTTCTCTCAACTTGTCAAAGTTATTCTCCATCCAGCTTTGATCCATTGCTGGCGATGAGCTGCATTCCTTTGGAGGGGGAGATGTGCTCTTATTTTTTGAATTTCCAGCTTTTCTGCCCTGCTTTTTCTCCATCTTTGTGGTTTTATCTGCCTTTGGTCTTTGATGATGGTGATGTACTGATGGGGTTTTGGTGTGAGTGTCCTTCCTATTTGTTAGTTTTCCTTCTAATAGTCAGGGCCCTCAGCTGTAGGTCTGTTGGAGATTGCTTGGGGTTCACTCGAGACCCTGTTTGCCTGGGTATCAGCAGCAGAGGCTGCAGAAGATAGAACATTGCTGAACAGCGAGTGTACCTATCTGATTCTTGCTTTGGAAGCTTCCTCTCAGGGGTGTACCCCACCGTGTGAGGTGTGGGGTATCGGTCTGCCCCTACTGGGGGATGTCTCCCAGGTAGGCTACTCAGGGGTCAGGGACCCACTTGAGCAGGCAGTCTGTCCATTCTCAGATGTCAACCTCCATGTTGGGAGATCCACTGCTCTCTTCAAAGCTGTCAGATAGGGTCATTTGCATCTGCAGAGGTTTCTGCTGCTTTTTGTTTAGCTGTGCCCTGTCCCCAGAGGTGGAGTCTACAGAGACAGGCAGGCCTCCTTGAGCTGCTGTGGGCTCCACCCAGTTCCAGCTTCCCAGTGGCTTTGTTTACCTACTTAAGCCTCAGCAATGGCGGGCATCCCTCCCCTAGCCTGGCTGCTGCTTTGCAATTAGATCACAAACTGCTGTGCTAGCAATGAGGGAGGCTCCACGGGCATGGGACCCTCCCAGCCAGGTGTGGGATATAATCTCCTGCTGTGCCGTTTGCTAAGACCCTTGGTAAAGCACAGTATTGGGGTGGGAGTTACCCGATTTTCCAGGTGTTGTGTGTCTCAGTTCCCCTGGCTAGGAAAAGGGATTCCCTTCCCCCTTGCATTACCCAGGTGAGGCGATACCTCGTCCTGCTTCAGCTCTCGCTGGTCAGGCTGCAGCAGCTGACCAGCACCGATTGTCAGGCACTCCCTAGTGAGATGCACCTGGTACCTCAGTTGAAAATGCAGAAATCACCCATCTTCTGTGTCACTGGCGCTGGGAGCTGGAGACTGGAGCTGTTCCTATTCGGCCATCTTGCTCCGCCCAGCGACTTTTTTAGAATAACAATTTTGACTCAAAATGTTTCATAAAGATGTCTGAGTTAAATAAAAAAAAATTCTACAAGAATATTGACATTAATTAAAGTCACAACCTTACCATATACAAACCTCCTTTCTCCTCTTTATGGAAGAAAATATTAATACATCCTTACTCAAATGAGAGCAACTAGATAAGTACAAAAAAAGGCTTTTTCAAATATTTGAATGGATGCCCTAGTTGGTTATTTGCTAATGTCTCCTTAAATATTTCTATTAAACCTCAAATTCAGGACTTCATAACTTCCAATCTATAATTTTCCATCTATAGTGCCTCAGAACTCTGATTTTTGCTCTTAAGTTCCCTCTATTTTCATGACATGGACTTCTGTGAGACATTTTTGCCACCTCAAAAAACAACCACTACTTAGTCAGATGAAAATACATCCTTCAATGAGGAGTCAGACTTTACTGGAAGTATAGACACTCTCTTATTCTCAAACACTCTTTTACTTGTGACTTTCTGAATTCCAACTTGGCTAATCGCTCCTCTTTGGAGATGTCCAGTGTTCCTCACTTACCTTTGCAAAACTCTATTTCTCCGAATATCCCATAAATATCAGTGTGTCTTGAATTTTGTTCTAGCCCCTCTTCTTTCACTCTATGTACTTTTGGAGAGTAGTCTCAGCAATTTCCAAGACCTCAACTATTCCTTATATTGATGACTCTCACATATTTATGTCAATGGTCTGTCTAAATTCCTATTGTACATGTTCTCTTATATTGAGCATAAGAACCATAAACTTAAGGTGCAAAATATCAATCTCATTGATCAACTCCCACTTTTGAGTGAGAACATGCAGTGTTTGGTTTTCTGTTGCCATGTTACTTTGCCTGTCTGAGGGGTAGGGGACAAGAGGAGGGATAGCATTAGGAGAAATACCTAATGTAGATGATGGGTTGATAGGTGCAGCAAACTATCATGGCACATGTATACCTGTGTAAAAAACCTTCACATTCTGCATGTGTATCCCAGAATGTAAAGTATAATAACATAAAATAAAAATCAAGTTCATCTTTCCCTGATGTGCTTTTGTTCATAAGTTTTGTATGTCAATGAAAGGCATCAAATGTCCAGACAACTAAGCCACATTTGACATATTCCTCTTCATTCCTACATTCAACCAACTGCTAAAGCTTATTAGTTTCATCTCCCAAGTAAAAAAGAACCTATTTGTTAACATTTCTTCATTTTCACCATCCCAGATACTATTAACTCATCCTTGGAGCATTGTTTTTTAATTGCTTTATCTTATTATTCTCACTCTTGTATTGCTTTTCTCAAATTTATATTTTTTCACTGAAGCCCTGTTGATAATTCTAAAAGGCAAATCTTTCTTCCTTTCAGCACTCAGTTGTCCTCCTGCTGCTTTGCAATGAAGTCTGAAATCCTTAAAAAGGTTTTTAGGATTTCTAATTTTGCACTGGCTGACTTCTTCAATTTCAATTCTACTACTCTCTACCTCACCTTCTATAATCCAGTCATACTGAACTTTAAAAAAGTATCTAAAACATCTTACTCAATCTTCAGGCCTTCATACCATTGGGTAAATTAGTATATCTCATCTGGGATGATAAGAAGATGCGTAATTCTAACAACATGTAGGAAAAGATATATCAGATGTCTAGTCCAGCCTATTTGATAAGACAATCTCAACATGAAGTTAAACACTCATTCTGTTGAAATAAATCATAATTTCCATCTTGTCTCATGTAACTACTCACTATTTATATCTCAAATTAGATGTTACTTTATTTTGCAATCTACTTCTGGTAGATTAGCTACTCCCATGGCATATTTCTGTAGCAGTTTGTACTTCTGTGTCATCATTATATATCTTTAAAATTGCAGACTTTCCTGAAAGACTGAAGCTCAGTGAGGATAAGAATCGTGGCTGTCTTTATTGTCATATCCCTAGTACTTATTGTGCCAGCACATAGCAGAAGCTCAAGGCATTGTTGTTGCTGTTGAAAGATTAAGTGATAAATTAAGGGGAAATTTTTGTCTGTCTTCTTTGGACATAAATCAAGAATGGCCACTAATTGTATTTCTCAAATCACCCCCACCAGCTTTATATTATAATAAAGGAAATTCCTCCAAATGTGGCAATAGCTTGTCTCAGAATTAATTTTTTGTAACGTCTTCTTCTCTGATTCATGTCTAGTTTTGAGAAATCTAGAAAGGATTCTCATGGAGACAGATTGCCAGATGTTATTTTAGTCTGAAAGTTGTCTATCCATTGATGAGTAAGCTTATGTTTGAGCAATGAACACATTCTCACACTTTAAGTTGAAATGTGCTATCACTTTGGGGCAAAGATGTAGGAATATCTCTACCTAATTGTTTATGAAGAAGTTCTGGAAAAAAAGTCTACCAAATGCACAGGGAAATTTATCTGTTTATTATTGTGAGGATAGGCTTAGTATCCTTGAAAGGTAGGGTCGCTGAATCAGAAAATAATTATGACAAGAATTGGAACCAAATAAAATGGTGTGAATGAAGGATTGTAGCCAGTAATATTTTATTCTCAATAGCCCAGTTGTACTAATATTGTTATTATCCATCAGTAGATAAAGCTATTCTTGGATAAGATTTCAAAAATACTCAATTCTATCTATTTAATGTTCATTAAGAGAATAACTGAATGGATACTTCGGTAGATCATTGGGAAATATTTACTTTATGAAAAGAAATACAGTTTGAGCCTAATAAATATTAAAAATCCATGTGTTCTATAATTGTTTATCTTCACATAAAAATTTTTCTGATATGTTTAAGCATGTAAGCAAAATTCTCTTCATCTTGGTCTAGGACTCAATAATTTTTCTCATTAAAAAAACTAAGATAGCAGATGATCAAATTTTATCACAAAGTTCTTGTTCTTAATAACCCCAGAAATATAAATCATGTCTGGGTTTCCAGGGTTTTTGCATGTAGAAAGCAGGTATGAAGACAAATATAATACCTTCTGTCTTAATGATTTTTCAAGTCAAAGCTTTCTTGCATTTTTTAATGATAAAATAACAACTTTGGAAAGATCTAAAAAAGGGATGATTTTGATACCTTAGTAAGAGATGTCCTAGAAATAGGAAGAAGATATCAATGAGTAATTTCAAATATATTTCTTTCTACAAAGCCCTCTAGAATGCTTCAGAATTACCTAATTATTTTTTAAGTTAAAAGAATCACATTGATGTAACCTAGCATATGGGACAAGAGTATTTTATTGAGTTTGTATTTTGTACCAAGCACTGTACAAGCCTTGGAAATGCAAAAGTGAATTGAACTGATATAGTCCCTCCCTCTTCTCGTGGAGCTAATGATATGGTAGAGAAGAAAGACATAAATAAAATAATCATAAAAAATAAATATTATCTATGTTAAAACACTGAATATTATGAATGCCTATACTGGAGTTCAGACAGTCCATTTAGGATCTGAAGAGGGATAAGGCATTTCCCAGAAGGACTCCAGACACAGGAAAGTCCTGGAACAATGATAAGGGCCATTCTTTTTTTTTTTTTTTTTTTTTTTTTATATATACTTTAAGTTCTAGGGTACATGTGCATAACGTGCAGGTTTGTTACATATGTATACTTGTGCCATGTTGCTGTGCTGCACCCATCAACTCGTCAGCACCCATCAACTCGTCATTTACATCAGGTATAACTCCCAATGCAATCCCTCCCCCCTCCCCCCTCCCCATGATAGGCCCCGGTGTGTGATGTTCCCCTTCCCGAGTCCAAGTAATCTCATTGTTCAGTTCCCACCTATGAGTGAGAACGTGCGGTGTTTGGTTTTCTGTTCTTGTGATAGTTTGCTGAGAATGATGGTTTCCAGCTGCATCCATGTCCCTACAAAGGACACAAACTCATCCTTTTATATGGCTGCATAGTATTCCATGGTGTATATGTGCCACATTTTCTTAATCCAGTCTGTCACTGATGGACATTTGGGTTGATTCCAAGTCTTTGCTATTGTGAATAGTGCCACAATAAACATACGTGTGCATGTGTCTTTATAGCAGCATGATTTATAATCCTTTGGGTATATATCCAGTAATGGGATGGCTGGGTCATATGGTACAACTAGTTCTAGATCCTTGAGGAATCGCCATACTGTTTTCCATAATGGTTGAACTAGTTTACAATCCCACCAACAGTGTAAAAGTGTTCCTATTTCTCCACATCCTCTCCAGCACCTGTTATTTCCTGACTTTTTAATGATTGCCATTCTAACTGGTGTGAGATGGTATCTCATTGTGGTTTTGATTTGCATTTCTCTGATGGCCAGTGATGATGAGCATTTTTTCATGTGTCTATTGGCTGTATGCATGTCTTCTTTTGAGAAATGTCTGTTCATATCCTTTGCCCACTTTTTGATGGGGTTGTTTGTTTTTTTCTTGTAAATTTGTTTGAGTTCTTTGTAGGTTCTGGATATTAGCCCTTTGTCAGATGAGTAGATTGCAAAAATTTTCTCCCATTGTGTAGGTTGCCTGTTCACTCTGATGGTAGTTTCTTTTGCTGTGCAGAAGCTCTTTAGTTTAATGAGATCCCATTTGTCAATTTTGGCTTTTGCTGCCGTTGCTTTTGGTGTTTTAGACATGAAGTCTTTGCCCATGCCTATGTCCTGAATGGTACTACCTAGGTTTTCCTCTAGGGTTTTTATGGTATTAGGTCTAACATTTAAGTCTCTAATCCATCTTGAATTAATTTTCATATAACGAGTAAGGAAAGGATCCAGTTTCAGCTTTCTACTTATGGCTAGCCAATTGTCCCAGCACTATTTATTAAATAGGGAATCCTTTCCCCATTTCTTGTTTCTCTCAGGTTTGTCAAAGATCAGACGGCTGTAGATGTGTGGTATTATTTCTGAGGACTCTGTTCTGTTCCATTGGTCTATAGCTCTGTTTTGATACCACCACCATGCTCTTTTGGTTACTGTAGCCTTGTAGTATAGTTTGAAGTCAGGTAGCGTGATGCCTCCAGCTTTGTTCTTTTGACTTAGGATTGTCTTGGAGATGCGGGCTCTTTTTTGGTTCCATGTGAACTTTAAAGCAGTTTTTTCCAATTCTGTGAAGAAACTCATTGGTAGCTTGATGGGGATGGCATTGAATCTATAAATAACCTTGGGCAGTATGGCCATTTTCACGATATTGATTCTTCCTATCCATGAGCATGGTATGTTCTTCCATTTGTTTGTGTCCTCTTTTATTTCACTGAGCAGTGGTTTGTAGTTCTCCTTGAAGAGGTCCTTTACATCATAAGGGCCATTCTTTATCCAAGAAAGTGAAAGAAGGCTAATGTGGCTGGAGTACAGTTCCCAGCAGGACTCCAGACACAGGAAAGTCCTGGAACAATGATAAGGACCATTCTTTATCCAAGAAAGTGAAAGAAGGCTAATGTGGCTGGAGTACAGAGAGACATGGGGCAAAGGATTCAAGATCATGGGGTAGAGGTTGGCAGAAGCCAGATCATGCAGAGCTTTATTGCTATGCATGACTATCAGGTCTTCATCCTAATAATAATGAAAAGCCTTGAAGAGCTTAACTTTATTTTCACTTTTACTTTTTACTGAGGACCTCCTGATGTGCAGAAAGAGCTTGATATTAAATAAGCACAAGTAAGTATATTATCAGCAGACAGGGTGGAGGGTATAAAATTATTTCTAAAAGTGCTAAGGAGTAAATCTCTTTTCAGATTTCTCTATTCTTTGATTATATTGCTTATTTCTCCAGTATTTTAATCCAACTAGCCCCCTCCCAAAAAAATATAGGCAAAGTAGGTGGAAAAATATTTCTCATGGAAACATTCATTGAACAAATCTATTAACAAATATAGATTTAGCATTTTCCAATGCCTGCATCCATAAAAAAGCCCAGGCACTCAGAATAAAAGAGTAAGCAAAACAGAAAGAACTCCTGTTTTCCTGGGGTTTACAATCTCCAAGGAAAAAGAGAGGGAGTCAAATTCTTATGATCTTATGAACTCTTAATAACAAGCATATCTGGCCGAAGCTAACTAAGAAGTTGGACAACCTTACCCAGGGAGAGTAATCAGTATGGATAAAGCATCTAGATCTACTTAATAGCATTCATTTTCAAAAACAGATTAATCTGACCACATTGCCCTCTGATTCAGGCATTTTCAACCATTTAGTTGGAGGTTATCATTCATTGGGTCATTTTGTATTACACATTAATAAATGCTACATCAGTTTCATCTTAAACTTGACATAGATACTGTTATATCCTACTCCAACCTAAGTATCACTGTCCATCCTTGGTGGGAGTAGCAGAGCTAAGCAGTTGCTCCAACTGACAGTGACCCAACCCCCAGATATGTGAATGAGCCCAGATAAGAATAGTAAAGCTGCCTACTTGACCACCAACAGACCAAATATATGTAGTCAATGCTCAATGTTGTGTGTCACTGAGGCTTTGTGGTTGTCCTTTAATATGGCATTATTGTGAAAGCCAATAACTAAAACAACTTAAAGTCAATTTGTATATATGGAGGGCTATATCCTAGAAATCATCAACAACATCTTTTCTGGCTTCTGCTATTCATACAGATGGCATCATTACAGGTGGATTTCCTAGAATCACAGCTTATATTCCCTGACACAAACTCTCCAAGTTCCAGACTTAGATATCAAACCACACTAGCAAAATCTACATTAGGATGTATAATTGGACAGTTCTAACTTAACATGTTCAAATGAGAACCCTCATATCCCCCCTCAGAACGTCTCTTTCCTCAGACTGCTACATTTCAGTAAGTAGCATCACATCAACCTACTTACTCCTTTCATTCAAAATTTGTGTTCAAAACATTAGTAAGACCTGCTGGCTCTATCTTTCAAGAGCGTTGGATCCTAAATCCAATAGTGGCCTAACAAGTCTCCCAGGAGCTACTGTTGCCTTGACAGACTTAATTGTCTTCACCGCAAATAGATCAATCTTACTTATAGTGGAAATTACATACATTATATTCCTACTCAAAGTCTTTCATACCCAAAACCAAATTCCATGTTCTTGCTGTGGCCTGTAAGACACTACATGATTCTTTCCCCCAGTCCCCATTCATCTTCCTATCTCAACTTCCACATCATTTGCTTAACTCCCCTCCTTGGTTATTAGGTGCTAGGATGCTGGAACTCTTGCATGTCAAACTTGCTACCACTTCGGGATATTTACATTTGTGCTTGCAGTTTTACTTCTCCCTGGAAAGAACGTCATTCAGATATTTTCATGACTCACTCCAATTAAGTTTCGGCTCAAATATCTCTACTACAATAACATGTCCACAGGTGACCTTAAGTAAAATCACATTACCGCATACATATCCCATTGCTTTGTATATTTGTGTGTGCAGTGTGTAATCCCAGCATTTTGGAAGGCCAAGGTGGGAGGGTTACTTGAGCCTAAGAGTTTGAGACCAGTCTGGGCAACATAGTGAGACACTGTCTCTAAAAAAAATAAAAATAAAAAAATAAAAAAAAAAAACCTGGGCATAATGGTGCCTACCTGTTTTCCCATATTCGCAGCTGCTACCGGGGAGGCTGAGGCAGGAGAATTGCTTGAGTCCCAGGAGTTTGAAGCTTCAGTGAGCTATGATCATGCCACTGCACTCCAACCTGGACACCTGAGACCCTGTTTCAAAAAAAAAAAAAAAAAGAAAGAAAGAAAGAACGAAAAGCGAGCAAGCAAGCAAGCAAGCATTATGAAGTAGTAGTAGATTTTGTCTGGTTTACCACTGTAGCAACTTCCAGGCCTAGAATAGTGCCCCTTTCATTATAGTTATTCAATAAATAATAGCTGAATGAATTAGTAAGTGAATTAATGTATAAGAAATCGAAATCGTCAGACACAGTGACTCACGTGTGTAATCCCAGCACTTTGGGAGGCCTATGTGGTCAGATCATTTGAGGTCAGAGTTCGAAACCAGCCTAGCCAGCAGGGTCAAACTTTATCTCTACTAAAAATACAAAAATTAGCTGGCCATGGTTGTGGGCACCTGTAATCCCAGCTACTTAGAAGGCTGAGGCAGGAGAATCACTTGAGCCAGGGAGGCAGAGGTTGCTGTGAGCCAAGATCGCGCCATTGCACCACTCCAGTCTGGGCGACAGAGCAAGAAGCCATCTCAAAAACAAAACAAAACAAAACAAAAAGAAATCCAGAAATTGTCCCAGTCCCTGCTACTCTCCTATCCGTAACAAATGCTTATGTTCATGAAAAATCTGTCTTTGGTTAATTGTGATTTTCCACCATACCAATTTGAATGAATCCAAAGTATTTTAAAAATGAAAATAAAATAAGCAGTTAGCTCTAATGGCATACAGGTTAACTGCATCTTCATGTAAGAGACATTGGAGATTAAAAGGTGCCGTTGCAGGTTATGAACCTATACACAATAATAGTCACAGATTCAAAGCTGTGATTCCTCAATGTTTGAAGGTTTCTATAGGAACAACACGATTATGTGTTCTGTTTATAAGCTTAAAATATGTGGTGGCAAGAAAGTGCTGCTGTAACAACCATGTGAGGATAATTCAAAAGATGAAAACCTATAAAAATTAATGATCAGAGAAGAATGTGGCCTAGTAAATCAACAACCACATTATTAAAAACAGAGGAAATGTAATTGGCCACATATGGTCACAATATAACAAGGTGAGAGTCATTGCATTCTTTAAGCCAGTTACCCATTTACACCTTCACTGTGACAGCTCATGGAGAGAGCAACAGACACGCCAACAACTTCGTGGAAATGAAGTCATTCTCTTATTAATACCATCAATGACATCCAATTAGCTATTAAGAAAATGGCTTAGAAGTGCAAACAGGTACCTAAAATAAAATCATCCTGATGAATTACAACCATCACATTGGCTTATAAGTAGAGCAGGTTTTGGAAATAATAGACTCCAGGTTGTAGGGGTTAAGAGGTCATGTAACAATTCAAATAAAATGAAATCACTGTGCATTTGAACTTCACATAATTGTCTCAGCTTCTCAGGATTTAAAAATAGAAAGAAAACAAAACTTACTCTTTACAGGTCACTGTATTGTTTGAAAAAGAAAACAACAATACATAACTACAAAACATCCTTAAAAATATGTATGTTCTCTGTAAGTTGCACAATTTTGAAGACTTCTGGTAAGGCTCAAAAACGATTTAAAGAACCATAAAAATGCTGTTATACATCTTCTGTTTTGCTAAAATGTTTGCTGGATCACAAAAGATGTACAGTCTTTTCTGAGACATACCACTATTTCAGAAACAAGGAATAGTTAATAATAAAAAAGCGAAAAGTTCTTTTACAAAGTTTTCTTAGGAATTGATTTTCCACAAGTTGATTTTTCTGTCTCCTTTGAGGGAGTAGGATAATGTTAATTGCCTGGCTAGGTCAAATAAAAAACAGCTGATATTTATAGAATACTTGCTATGCATAAGCTTCACTCTTCTTTTTGAATGTTTTTGTTGTTGTTATTCTAGGTAACATAGTGGACAATGGCAATTACAAACTCCTGAGTTTCACAGGTTGTAGTTACTCGGGGAGATTAAATT
This sequence comes from Theropithecus gelada, assembly GCF_003255815.1. Lineage (NCBI taxonomy): Eukaryota > Metazoa > Chordata > Mammalia > Primates > Cercopithecidae > Theropithecus > Theropithecus gelada. The sequence continues at coordinate 81,368,871 of NC_037676.1, forward strand.
GAGCCTGTCTTATGTCCAGCTCCAAATTCTCAAAGTTCATTTCAAAGATGAACCGTGCAGGTTGAGTGCCAAATTCTGAAATTTCCCTTTTGTCTACAGAGTAGAGAAAGAAGGCCAGGCGTGTTGGCTCACACCTGTAATCACAGCACTTTGGGAGGCTGAGGCAGGCAGATCACTTGAGGTCAGAAGTTAGAGACCAGCATGGCCCACATGGTAAAACACTGTACTAAAAATATAAAAAATAGCCAGGTGTGATGGCACATGTCTATAGTTCCAGCTACTCAGGAGCAGCCCTCTTCTCTAAACCCTCCATAGGCATTTGATCTTGTTCTCAACAAAAGTCAAATTTCTACAATTTCCTGCAATATCCTATGGAATCTCCCCTCTTCAGTAACTCGTTCCTGGTACCTTTCTAATCTACTGACTTCAACTTTTCTACTACTCTCTTTTTCTCACTTGGTCTGCTCCAGCCACACTTGCCTCCTTGCTATTTCTCAATTTTCCAAACACACTCTCACTTTAGATTGTTTGCACTTTATCTGGGACGCTGTTCTCAAAAGCAGCCTTGTATCTGCCTTCCACAGTTCCTTCAATATTAGACCTAATATCGTCACCTTCTCAAGAAGATTTCACTAGTCACTCTATTAAAAAACCATGCCTCTGTGACAGGCCGACCTTTCAAGTGGTTTCCATGATTCCCACCTTCTGGTGTTCACGACCTCATATAACTCCTTCCTGTGAGTGTGGTAGAGATCTGTGACTTGGTTCTAACCCATAGTAGATGGAAAAGATGATTGGATATCACCCTCATATTTACATCTTGCTAGCAGACTCAATTTTAGAATCTCTCTTTCCATTATTGACAGTGAAGAAGCAAGCTGTCATAAATGCTACAACACACAACAAAGTTAATTCTGCCAACAACCTGCATGAGCTTGGGAGAAGCTTCTTCCCCACTTGAGCCTCAAGATGAGAATGCAGCCTTTGTGGACACCTGGATTGCAGCTTTGTGAGACCCTGAAGCAAAAAACTCAAGCCATGCCTGGACTCCTGACCCACCGAAATTGTGAGATAGTGAGTGAGTATTGTTTTAAGCCACAAAATTTGTGGTAGGATGTTACACAGCATAGAAAATGAATACTGCCTCTCTGGTATTCTAGAATTTCTGTATTCCCATATAGTAGATTTCTCTATCTACTTAACATCTTCTTATATACTTACATTTATTGGTTTATTTGCTAAGTCTCCCTCACATGCATATACAAACACTAGAATGCAAGTTCCATGAGAGTGAAATATTTATCTATATGGTTAGAAAAGTACCTGCTACATAATAAGTACTCAAAAAACACTTTAAAATGATGACATTGATTATACTTTACAAGCTTAATGAATGGTAGTTTGGAATTCACAATCCATTTGGACACCTGCAAACACATACTCCACACATAATATCTAGTTGAACTCTGCCAAATTACATTTATTTTTCTTTTGTACTAAATGCATGGTTTGAATGAGCTCCTCCCTTTCGATAAATAGTTTTGACATAATGTACAGCAAGTTCTCACCTAACATGATGGATCAGTACTTAAAATCTGCAACTTTAAACAAAATGACATATAGCAGGTTATCAAATAATGTCATTTTGTTCAACATCTTTTCATTATCATGTTGATTACAAAAAAAAAGATTTCATTAGACATATTTTGCTTAAAGTCACAATTTCCAAGAGCCTATTGCCAACATTTAGGATTTACTTTAGAAGCAGTTTTAATCTCTGCTTAAAATAAAACCTATATAAACCACAGCAGGAATATCAGGAAGGCACTAATGATGAGAATTGTTACATACAGACTAGTTTATGGCACAATCTGTGGAATATTTTTCTTTAGAAAGTGTTAAAATTAGGGCTAAGTAGATGTTCATCTCTCTAGGACAATATAATTATAGCTCTGCTGGAAGCTGTGGCTATTAAGATGTTGCAAGTTCATTCCATCTGTATGATTTTGTAATTGGTGATTGAGTAAAAGAAACATGGTGATATTCTCTACTGAAATGACAAAAAAGAGAACACTTCTGCTTTTGCCCTGAATAATTAATAAATTGTTATTCTTTTCATTATTTAAGAACTATTACTAGCCTAGATAGGTCACCATGTTTTCACTATTGCCCATTGAGGGAAAACATAAATGTTACAGTAAAGTGATTTATAAATATTAATGGTTATATATCAATAAGTGTACCTATTTTCTCCCCAAATTTGCCACATATATCCTTATATACTGTGCTGCACTATCAGATGAAGTTTTATTATTATTGTTCTTGTTTTCAACAAATAAAAGGCCATTCAAAAAGCAGTTGAAGGGACTTCATAACAACAATAAAATATAATGTTTTCTTGTATTTCCCCCAGATTGTTGATAAACATTTATCTTCTTTGTTGATTCAATAAATCATTTGTTGAATATAATCCATGGAGCTTTCAATGTGCTGGTAGCTGACCACAGACAAATGGACTCAATCACTGTCCCAGAAATCCTTATGGTAAGTTGAGAAGCAGAATAACAGCAGGGTACCTTGGGCTATACTGGATAAAATTGTTCTGCTTTCCACTGTGAGGACTGCAATAGACCCAAATGAACTTAAATGAGACAGACCATAGCTTCAGTTCTTCAAAGGAGATTTCTGAGAGGCCCTGTATTTCTACAATAGTTTGATGAAGGTGGATGTCAGTATTAAGATGTGAGGGATAAACTGTCTTCTTACTCCAGATCCACAATGTAGTTGAAGACAGCTTTCCAATAATAGTGTTGAATTTGTCAGAATACATTGTGATGCTACAAAGGTGATAGGTAATTTTATGTGTCTACTTTACCAGATAATGGAGTACCCAGATATTTGGCTAAACATTATTTCTGAGTGTGTCTGAAACGGTGTTTCTGGAAGGGATTAGCATTTGAATTGGTAGACACAGTAAAGCAAATTGCTCTCCCCAAAGTGAGTGGACATTATTCAGTATATCCAGGGCCTAAATAGAACAAAGAGGAGGAAGGGAGAATTTGCTTTGTCTGACTACCAGAGCTGAAATCTTGGTCTTCTGCCCTTGGACTCCTTGTTTTCAGGCCTTTGAACTCAGACTAGAACTCTCCACCAGCTTTATTCTTTCTCTGCAGTAGACCTGTCTGAAATACCCAGGAGTCTATAATTAAATTGGGCTATCTCTTTAAAGCAAATAGTGTATCATCAAGAAAGATATTCTTGAATTACTTCAAGGTCTCCAAAGAAGTTAATCATAAACCATTGAATTACAGTGATGAATTTCATAGGACAAAAAGCAATATCTTAGAAGCAATTTCAGATATAGAAATATCTTCCACTAGTTTCCTCTCCAAATTTCAACAAGATTCTATGTACTCTAAGTATTAAGAGGTGTTTACACCACAGTAGCTGCAAAACTCAATTTACTTCCAAATGCTCAGTGAAGTTCCTACCTGAAATTCATTTAATGGCATTTATTTTTAAAATATTGAATACGAGATATCATAGGTATGATATCTATGCAAAACTTTGCAAAAAATCTATGCAAAAACTATGCAAAACTTTCTGGAGACAAGGATGAGCAAAACAGACTTGTCTCTGAAATAAAGAAACTCAGAAGTGATACAAATATTTGTATAGAAAGCAGTAAATATTATCACAGAGATAAGTTCAGGGTGTTACAGGCGCATAAAGAAGAATCCTTCAGATTAAACATATATTCTAGCTGCCTGGTACAATATCAGCATATACCTTTCTTTCCCAAAATAATTATTAGTAACTCCTCTTTCACTCTCAATAGGTCCCAGTTTATAGAATAAATTACTTGATCACACTATCTAAAATAGCTCCAGGTTGGTGGGGTGGTGAGGAAGGTTGAAGCAAAGAAGGCTATCCTGTAGTTCCACATTTGAGAACTACAAATATTTTAGCACGGTGGAGTTTTGGGATGTGATGTGAGTCACAGACTCCTCTGAAACAAGAAGCAAAGAGTCATGCAGAAGCTAGATCATGAAGGCCCTTGCTAAGAAGTTTGGACTTAAAATAAAATTGTGAATGTTGGATGGACGTGGTGGCTCACACCTGCAATCCCAGCAGTTTGGGAGACTGAGGCAGGCAGATCACTTGAGGCCAGGAGTTCAAAACCAGTCTGGACAACATGGCAAAACTCCGTCTTTACTAAAAATACAAAAATTAGCTGGGTATGGTGGCACATGCCTGTAATCCCAGCTACTCTGGAGGCTGAGGCAGCAGAATCCCTTGAACGCAGGACATGGAGGTTGCAGTAAGCCAAAATTGCACCACTGCACTCCAGCCTGGGTGAGAGAGTAAGACTCTGCTTCAGAAAAAAAAAAAAAAAAAAAGAAAGAAAGAAAGAAAAAATAATTTGAATGTAATATTAATAAAAGCATTTGAAAGCAAAATCTTCAAAGAACAGATATACATTATAGAAAAAGCACTATGGCAACCACGTGAAGCATAAATCATGGATTAAAGACAAGGACACCTATTCAATGATAGTTGCAATAGTTCAATCAAGAAATAAGTCTTTAATCTGTGGAAGCAGTGATGAAAATAGATAGTGAAGTATGGGAATAAAAAAATTAGAAAATACAGTCTTCAGGACTTGGGAGTGGATTCAATATAATGAAGTAATTAGGAAAGGTGAAGACTGTCTCCCAGGTTCCTCAGAGAGCCATTGGGTAAACACTTACTGTGATAGAAACATTTACTGTGATAGAAAACACAAGGAGAAGAGCAGTTGTATTTATTGCTTTTTGGAAGGACAGTGATGAGAGAATATAATGATGGGGTGAGTGTGAGATATGCTTTTAAGTGGCTTTACAGAACAGGCTTATGGGAGGGCTGTGAGCTACATTATACTTTCCCTGAAGGAAATACAATATGTATCCGTCTTGTGCAGCAATGTGTCCTTAATGCCTAACAGAGGGCTTGACAAACAGTGTTTAATAAATTGTTATCAACTGAGTTAATGACTAACTTGAGTTTGTTTTTGTTTGTTTTTGTTTTTGTTTTGAGATGGAGTCTCACTCTGTTGCTCAGGCTGGAGTGCAGTGGCATGATCTTGGCTCACTGCAACTTCCGCCTCCCAGTTTCAAGCGATTCTCCTGCCTCAGCCTCCTGAGTAGCTGGGATTATAGGCGCGCACCACCATGTGCAGCTAATTTTTTGTATTTTAGTAGAGATAGGGTTTCACCATGTTGGCCAGGTTGGTCTCGAAATCCTGACCTCAAGTGATCTGTCCACCTTGGCCTCCCAGTAGATTTGGTTTTAAATCCCAACACAGTCACTTGCTAGATGAAAAAATCAAAGCAAATTATTCCTATAGGCCTTATTTTTTTCACTGAAAATCAGGATACAATAAAATCCAAGTTGCTAAATTATTTGTGTATGTGTGAAAAGCAAGCTATGTATTATATAGAGATGTGCCTTATCAGCTATGAAGTAATTTAGAAGTATCAGAAACCACTATTATTTCCATATTAATCACAATCCTCCACAGAGACAGAACCAACAGGGTAGGAAGATAGAGAGATAGACAGATATAGATGTCTGAGAAAGGATATGTTAGGGGAACAGGCTCACATGATTATGGAGGCTGAGTAGTCTCATGATAGGCTGTCTGCACATTGGACAAGCAAAGAATTTGTAGCATGGCTCAGTCTAAGACCAAAAGCCTCAGAACTAGGGTGAAACTCAGTCCTGGTCAAAGGCCTGAGAACACAGCAGTTGCTGGTGCAAGTCCAGAAGTCCAAAGCCCAGAGAAACTGGAGTTCTGATGTCTAAAAGTGGGGAAAAAGTGCACCCCAGCTCTAGGAGAGAGAGATCTAGAGGCAGCAAATCTGCTTTGCCTTTACCTTCTTGTTCTCTGGGACCTTGACCAATTGGGTGGCGCTGGACCACACTGAATGAGGGTGGATCTTTTTTACTCAGTTGCTGATTCAAATGCCCATCTCTTACAAAAACATTCTAACAGGCATCTACAGAAATAGTGCTTTACCAGCTATCGAAGTATCCCTTAATCCAGTCAAGTTGATACCTAAAATTTACCATTAGAATCATATTGTGGGCATTAAAAGATCAAAGCATATAAATCATCCATTGCTAAACCCAATTATGACATGTCTACCCCACATCACATAAACTCCCAGGACACTTCTCAGCCTCAGTCTTTACCTCCCAGTACTGCCAGACTGGTAGAGGAAATCCATTCCCAACAAGATACACATGTTCTGAAATTCACAAAAGCTCAGTGCAAACTACAAGATGACAAACTGCAGTCTTTTCAGATATACATGTACATATTGGAGTATAAGGGTGTGCACCCTATACTTCCATGTTGTTTGACCCAACATGAAATCATACTATTCCATTTTGAGCTCTCTCCCTAACTCGAGAGTTAAAATTGAGTGTCTTACAAATTACAGCTCCTTATCTTACACCTCAAGACTTATTATGTGTTTCTCTTGTCTCCTCCGCCCTTTAAGTCTGTATCTTGCACTATATCCAGGAGTGGATACAGAAGAGTACTCAGTATGGGCCATCTTGGGTTCTTTGCTTTAAGTTATGTCAGCACTTGGTGTGTTAGGAAAGTTATGGCCTTGAAAATTAAACACAGGTACTCACTGCCTATATTCACACTGTTTAAACCATGTAAGAATCTTTCAGTCTCATGCTAGGCTGGCTTTCCACTAAACACTCTGCCTTGCCCAGATGAACAAAAAGAGAAATACGTTTGAAAGGTGGGGATGATGTTGGAGCCTTACGAAAGAGATGTTAGAGAGGGGCATAATATTGGCTATCATCTGCTCTCAGGGCTCAGTCTGTATAAACCCATGATGTACCTCCCTAAGAAAGTCTACAGCAAACTTTGAGTCTCATTTTAAAAGTAACATCAAAAGCCAGATTGAAGGTAAATTCATGGGTCCAGCTCAACAATTTAATTTTTAAAAAGTGACTGTAGTGGGTTGAAAACTCTTTTTTTGTTTGTTTGTTTTGTTTTGTGAGACAGAATCTTGCTCTATCACCCACGCTGGAGTGCAGTGGCATGACCTCGGCTCACTCCAACCCCCGCCTCCTGGGTTCAAGCTATTCTCCTGTCTTCAAGCCATTCTCCTGTCTCGGTCTCCCGAGTAGCTGGGACCACAGGTGCACGCCACCAAGCCCAGCTAATTTTTTTATTTTTAGTAGAGACGGGGTTTTGCCATGTTAGTCAGGCTGGTCTTGAACTCCTGACCTCAGGTGATCCACTCATCTCATTCTCCCAAAGTGCTGGGATTATAGGCATGAGCCACCGCACCCAGTCAGAAACTCTTTGAATTAATAAAAAACATAATTTCTTCATAGTACTCACTACAGGAAAAGCCAGAAAACTTCTACCATTTGAGGTGGTTATTATAAAATATCCTATGGCTCACACCTGTAATCCTAGAACTTTGGGAGGCTGAGGCAGGCAGATCACCTGACATCAAGAGTTCGAGACCAGCATGACCAACATGGAGAAACCCCATCTCCTACTAAAAATACAAAAAAGCTAGCCAGGCATGGTGGCACATGCTGTAATCCTAGCTACTTGGGAGGCTGAGGCACGAGAATCACTTGAACCCGGGAGGCAGAGGTTTTGGTGATCCCAGAGCTCACCATTGCACCCGAGCCTGGGCAACAAGAGTGAAACCTTCGTCTCAAAAAAAAAAAAAAGTGGTAAATGAAGGAAAAGAAAGCATTTACCTTTGTTGATGTATGTAGTAACCAAACAGCCCCAGTGAATCAGGAAAGCTCTTCTTTACAAAAAGAAAAGCCAGTATGATAATGCAGAAGCAATGGCAGAGCTAAAAGATCATAACTCTGCACCTTTATAAAAATTAGACACACACAAGAATTATATATTGGTGTTAAAAAAAATTTGAAAGATATAGTTGAGAATGAACCAGACATGTGTTTACCTCCACTCCAGCCACCCCATGGATTTCTAGACTCAAGGGGAAAATTGTGACTGGGTATTGAATGAGTCATTTGTCATCATGCTATCCTGGCGTCAATCTTAGTATCACTAATGGTGGGCCTAGCAAATAGTAAAGTGTCTCCTGATATAACACAATATGCAGTACACAATGTCCTCAGTAAGTATTCCATCCAATTTGCCTAGTATTAGGCCTATCTACATTTTCCAGTTAACAGGAAATACAGGAAAAGAAGGATAAGCCCAGCCTGAGAGGGAAGAAACAAGGAAACCTGTGCTGTTCAGTACAATAGCCACAGGCCACAGATGGCAGCTATTTTAATTCAAATTTAACTTAAATTTGAATCTAAATTGATTAAAATTAACTTGCTCAATCACACCAGGCAAGTTTCAAGTACTCAATAGCCACATGTGAAAAGTGGCTACCTTTGATGGTTAATTTTAGTGTCAGCTGGATTAGGGTATACCTAGAAGCCTGGTGAAGAATTATTTTTGGATGTGTCTGTGAGGGTGTTTCCAGAGAAGGTTGCTGTGTGAATCTGGCCGGACTAAATGGGGAAGATCCATCCTCAATATAGAGAGGCACCTTCCAATTGGCCAGGGGCCCAGAGAGAACAAAAGTAGGAAAAGCAAATTTGTCTATCTATCTCCTAGACTTGGAATACACTTGTCCTCTTCTGTTCTAGGGGATCAAAACTCCACGCTCCCTGGCCTTTGAACTCCAGGACTTAACACTAGTGCTCCCCAAGGTTTTCAGGCCTTTGGTCTCAAACTCAGAGTTACAGTGTCAACTTCCCTGGTTTTGAGGCCTTTGGACGTGGACGGGCATCCCAGGGTACCCAGCTTGAAGATAGCTTGTCATGGGACATCTCAGCCTCCTTAATCCCATAAGTAAATTCCGCCAATAAATCCACTCTCACGTATCTATATATGTATCCTGCAAGTTCTGTCTTTCTGGAGAACTCTGAATAATATGTTGCCCTATTGTTTAGCATAAATATGAAATGTTTCTATCATCACCAAAAATTCTGTTGAATGACCTTGAAAAAGACAAATTTAGAAGTTAGGGCCTTCTGCAGGATATCTAAGTAGATCTAGTCAACAAATCAGTGTCTTAGGAAAACACTATCCTAAATTACAAAACCTCAAATGGCATAACAAACAGATTCTATCAAGTTTGCTTTTTTTTTTTTTATTATTATACTTTAAGTTCTAGGGTACATGTGCATAATGTGCAGGTTTGTTACATATGTATACTTGTGCCATGTTGCTGTGCTGCACCCATCAACTCGTCAGCACCCATCAACTCGTCATTTACATCAGGTATAACTCCCAATGCAATCCCCCCCCCCCCCCCCCCCCTCCCCGTGATAGGCCCCGGTGCGTGATATTCCCCTTCCCAAGTCCAGGTGATCTCATTGTTCAGTTCCCACCTATGAGTGAGAACATGCAGTGTTTGGTTTTCTGTTCTTGCGATAGTTTGCTGAGAATGATGGTTTCCAGCTGCATCCACGTCCCTACAAAGGACACAAACTCATCCTTTTTTATGGCTGCATAGTATTCCATGGTGCATATGTGCCACATTTTCTTAATCCAGTCTGTCACTGATGGACATTTGGGTTGATTCCAAGTCTTTGCTATTGTGAATAGTGCCGCAATAAACATACGTGTACATGTGTCTTTATAGCAGAATGATTTATAATCCTTTGGGTGTATACATGGTAATGGGATGGCTGGGTCATATGGTACTTCTAGTTCTAGATCCTTGAGGAATCGCCATACTGTTTTCCATAATGGTTGAACTAGTTTACAATCCCACCAACAGTGTAAAAGTGTTCCTATTTCTCCACATCCTCTCCAGCACCTGTTGTTTCCTGACTTTGTAATGATTGCCATTCTAACTGGTGTGAGATGGTATCTCATTGCGGTTTTGATTTGCATTTCTCTGATGGTCAGTGATGATGAGCATTTTTTCATGTGTCTGTTGGCGCATCTCCAAGACAATCCTAAGTCAAAAGAACAAAGCTGGAGGCATCATGCTACCTGACTTCAAACTATACTACAAGGCTACAGTAACCAAAACAGCATGGTACTGGTACCAAAACAGAGATATAGACCAATGGAGCAGAACAGAGTCCTCAGAAATAATACCACACATCTACAGCCATCTGATCTTTGACAGACCTGAGAGAAACAAGAAATGGGGAAAGGATTCCCTATTTAATAAATGGTGCTGGGAAAATTGGCTAGCCATAAGTAGAAAGCTGAAACTGGATCCTTTCCTTACTCCTTATACGAAAATTAATTCAAGATGGATTCGAGACTTAAATGTTAGACCTAATACCATAAAAACCCTAGAAGAAAACCTAGGTAGTACCATTCAGGACATAGGCATGGGCAAAGACTTCATGTCTAAAATACCAAAAGCAACGGCAGCAAAAGCCAAAATTGACAAATGGGATCTAATTAAACTAAAGAGCTTCTGCACAGCAAAAGAAACTACCATCAGCGTGAACAGGCAACCTACAGAATGGGAGAAAATTTTTGCAATCTACTCATCAGACAAAGGGCTAATATCCAGAACCTATAAAGAAGTCAAACAAATTTACAAGAAAAAAACAACCCCATCAAAAAGTGGGCAAAGGATATGAATAGACATTTCTCAAAAGAGGACATTCATATAGCCAACAGACACAAGTTTGCTTTTAAAAAAGTATTTTGGGGACATCTGGAGAAATTTATTTAAGGACTGGATATAGATAAGATAAAAATTTATTAATATGGAAAGGCAAATAAAATGTTAATAGTAATCTCAGGTCAGTGAGAATATGCTGTTTTTCTTTTCTTTTTGTTGTTTTTATATATTTTCCAAATTCGTACAGTATACATTTGATTTATTCTATTGTACAAACTTTAAAAAAAAAAATCATTCTAGATGATGGGTTGATAGGTGCAGCAAACCACCATGGCACATGTATACCTATGTAACAGACCTGCATGCTGCACATGTATCCCAGAACTAAAAGTAAAATTTTTAAAAATAGAATATTTCATTTGGAAAAAATAAAATAGAATAATGCACACACATTGCTTTAGACATGATGCCATTGCACACTCGATAGACTACAGTATAATGTAAGCATAACTTTTATATGTACTGGGAAACCAAAAACTAATGTGATTCACTCTATTGTAATATTTGCTTTATTGCAGTGGTGGAGCCAGACTTGCAATATCATCAACATATGCCTATGTATGATAAAGATTGTATATAAAAGTAGTGTGTAAAACAGGCACTATTCAATGAATTGGATTGGTACAACTGAGTTGCCATGTGATATGAATAAAGGTAGAAACATACAAAAATAAATCATTCTGGCTGCAATTTTTTGAGCAGTTTTAGGTTCGCACAAAAATTAAGTGGAAGGTATAAAGATTTTCCATGTTATCTATTGACTCTACACATGCATAGCTACCCCCACTATCAACATCTGAGCCAGGAGTACATCTACTACAAATGATGAACCTACATGGACACATTATTAGCACTAGAGGTCCACAGTTTACATTAGCCTTCACCCTTGGTATTGTACATTCTATAGGTTTGGACAAATGTGTAATGATATGTATCTACCATTGTAATATCATACAATATCTGCCCTAAAAATCCTCTGTGCTCCACCTAATCATCCCTCTCTTCCCTAAAACCCTAGAAACCACTGCTCTTTTTACTGTCCCCATAGTTTTGCCTTTTCCAAAACTATGGAATCATACAGTATGGAATCTTTCAGGTTGGCTTCTTTCACGTAGCAATATGCATTTACTATTCCACTACATCTTTTCATGCCCTGATAGCTCATTGCTTTTTATCACTGAACAATATTCCAATGTCTGGTGGTATCACAGTTTATTTATTCAATAACCTACTGAATGTCATTTTGGTTGCTTTCAGGTTTTGGCAATTATGAATAAAACTGCTATACACATCTGTATGCAGCTCTTTGTGCAGACATAGGTTTCCAGCTCCTTTGAGTAAACACCAAGGAGTGCAATTGTAAGATCATACAGTAAGGGTATGTTTAGTTTTGTAAAAAACTTTCAAATTTCCTTTCAAAGTGATTGTATCATTATGCAGCATTCCCACCAGCAGTGAATGAGAATTCCTTTTGCTCAACGTCCTTGCCAGCATTTGGTGGTGTCAGTGTTTTGGATTTTTGCCATCATAATAGATGTATGGTGGTGTCTCACTGTTGTTTTAATTTGCATTTCCCTCTTGACATATGATGTGAAGCAACTTTTCATATGCTTACTTGCTATCTGTGTATCTTCTTTGGTGAAGGGTTTTTAATTTTTTTTAAAGTTGCTTTGCTCACCTGCCAAGAAGAAATTTCAGTGGCTGCTTTTGTGCTGGGTGAACCCTGGCTACATTACTTGTAGTAAAGAAGAGGAACCCTTTGGGGAGCTCTGGGTTGTCAGGGTCAAAATCCATGGCAGGGCAGGGATGCAAAAGTTTAGAACATAGTGATAAAGTGAAAAAGAAGCAGAAAACCTAAGGGGCAGTGATAAAGCAATCAAACGGGGTGACTATAGTCAATAATAATTTAATTGTACATTTAAAAAATTCTAAAAGATATAATTAGATTATTGGTAACACAAGTGATAAATGCTTGAGGTGATGAATACCCCATTTACCCTGATATGATTATTACACAGTGCATCCCTGTATCAAAATATCTCATATACCCCATAAATACATATACCTACTATGTACCCACAAAACTTAAACATTGAAAAGACTGGTAGCACATAGTCAAAGCCAAACAAGCATAAGTGACAGTTATTAGGGGTAGCCAATGGTTAGTTCTATGGAAATATTCAGAATAGATATGTTTCCCTTCTGTTATTCCTCTTGCTAGAATATCAATTACCATACAGATACATGTCCAATTCAGTGTTTCAACCTTGGACAGCATCCTTGTTCTCTGTTTTGACGTTGAACTCTGAATTTTTCTAAATTGCTTTTCAATTAAATTACTTTTTTACTCACACTACGTGGGCGGGTTTGATTGGCAGGTGATAGTCCAATGACCGCAACCAGGGAGGGTATAATAAGAGGATTTTATTACTTGCAGCAAACAAGGAGGACAACGAGGACACTTTCCCAAAGGAGAGCGTCCCCTAACAAAGGTGAAAACATGACTTTTACTGGATTGGTGTGCTGCATCATTGCATATAGAGGTGGAGAAAAGGTGGCACAGGTGTGGTCGCCAGCCATGCTTCTACATATCTTGCATGTATAGTAAGTAGCAAATAAGCTTCTCCCTGGGTGGGGATTTTTAGTATGAGGAGAGTTCGCTAAAGTTCATCTCCAACTAAGGCATCTCTGGATCCATTTTTTTTTTTTTTCCTGAGGCTAAACTGCTTCCTGGAGCTTTTCGCAACAATAAGAACTCAAGGTAGAACAGTTGCAAGTGAGTACCTTTTCACAGTGCTTACCTAAAAACCCAGGAACCCTGGAGTACACTTTCTCTAGTGAGAAATTTGTTCTTGAGTGAGTGTTTGCTCCCATCCTCATTCTGCCTTTTTAAGGACACCAGAGGATTTGTCTAAACATTTACCTATTTTTGTTGCTGCTAGAGATCCTGTTTTCTCAGTTGTTCTACCTGCCACAGATGTACATATTAGTTATCAGTTATTGTCAAGGTCATTTTAGGAAACTCAGACTCATCAGCCCTTCCCTAAGATATTACCCAATGAGTTCTATCACCAGCATCTAACAGCAGTGTGGCACACACTCTTAGCTGCCTACTCAAAATCCCTTATTCCCTCCTTCCTATAAAAACTTTGATTTTTGGAGTCACAATATACTCATTTAAAAGAGGGTTATGTTCTTTTAAAAGACTCCACCTTCCCAGACTCCCTTGCCTTCTGCAATGTCTACGTGATCCAGTTTGGTATGAAGCAAGGTAAGCAACAGTGACTGGGCTGGACTTCCAGAAAGCTTTTTAAAAGGCCTGTCCTTTCAGTCTTTCTCCCTTTACCTTTCTGTGGGCCTGGATAGCTTGCCATCTTTGTAAGGAGGAAGATGAAAGCCAGAGACTAAGGATGGTGGACTGGAAAGACAGTGGGTGCCTGGGGCAGAGAGGGGGGTTCTGCTGCTTCTGCAACTGGGGCTGCCTCCTTTTGGACTCCTTATTATGTTGTTCTTAATTGCCACTTTTCTTGACATGCAAGCCAAGGCAATTTTGAATGATATACAGAGAAAGCAAAAAAGCATCTCACAAGCTGTTTTCAAATCTGATTATTACTATTCAGTAAACATGGGCTTTGGTTGGAACTATGGTAGTTGAGAGCTCATTTGTGTTCAGTGTGATTGTAAAGATTGTCTGATATAGGAAGCAGAAATTCATATTTCTAACATTTATGCTGTTTAGCTGAATCTCACAGAAATATAAAACCTGGTGAGCCAGTATTCAAATAGGAAGATAAAATGTGTTCCTCTCCTAAGTCAAAATCAAGATTGTAGCACAATTGTAAGAAATAAGAAGACTGATGTGACATTTTGTTTTTTCCTAATTACCAAATCAGAGTAAAATCACAAATCTGATAAAATGAAATTCAATTCTTAATCTGAAAAATCCATCTGAGTCTCTAAAGTCTAAAACTGCATTAATATTATCTTAATTAAGCTTTCTAATGCTCACTTAGCTACTGATAATGAAACAAAGAGTAGCATCCATCCCCCTGTATAAATAAAATTTGAAATGCACATTAAAGAAGACTGTCTTCTAGTTTTACTGGATTATTTCAGAATCCTAGATACTGGAAAGGCTTTCAACCCCCCCTGAAAATATTGCCTCTGTACTCTATACCATATATACATACAAATCAATATAAAGTAGATGGTATAGGCACTGTTTATGTCTTTAAAGAAAATGACTTCAAAAAGCTTATAGGTGTATTTCTGTGTATTCCTATTTATACAAAAATGGAAATGTGTTTACCTTTTTAATTGCATTTACAACTGAATTGAATTTTTAATTGTTGCTAAGTGACAGCTGACTTATAAATCACTGTACCATATTAAAGAGTCTTATCAATGTCTCTGCATCACCAATGCATTGCACATGATGACATTTTGTACCAAATCTTTTATAGATGTGACCTGACTACTTCATAGTTTCCCCTTTCTACATTTGCTGTATGGCCGTTGAATTTGAACGATTATGTACACTCCCTTTTACCATTCAGCTCTGCATAAAGTTTGACACTTTTACATTACAATGATGAGCTTCTAAGCAATAAAGATATGGAGGTGGCAGAAGGATACTAAAATAGTCTCTTTCCTCTAGAAAAATTTTAGTGTAAGCAGGGATACAATAAAATTAGAAATAAAATTTCCTACAGGTACGTTTCCCACACCACACACAAATCTCCAAATTATTAATGATTCCAGGGCAGACTTCATGTTTCTGCTTTAAAGTTTCAGATGCAATGGCATGAAGCACTTTCAAACCTTAGTGAAGGAATCCTGCCAAGGCCCCACATCTACCTGAGTTGGCCAGAAAATAACATTTTTAAAACTAACTTACAGCAATAAAAACTGAGATACATCTAGGGAGTTGAAGAGCTGTTTTCGAGTGGGTAGGCTATGGGCGATATGGAAGACATGCTGTTGCAACCTTGGACAGGGAGGGGACAGCAAGTATAGCTACGAGAGAATAAATAAGACAAAAGCTGATCTAACTCTGCTCTTGCCTCTCCCCTGTGGCTGCCATGGGACATCATTGTCTGCCTCTTACCGAGAAAATCTGCAGCAAATGTCCCATGGTGCACACTCCAATCAACTTTCTGCATTCACTCCTTCCCCTTCTGAATCCTATGCTCTGGTAAATTTCTGTTCCGGAGTGCAACTTTCAAATGGAGGAGGCGAAACTTCTGCCTATTAAGCAAAAATAAAAAATTGACCTGGGCAGATATTTTGTGCAGTGATATCAAACAGGCATTTTTCTTATATTATTTATTTTTACAATATAGAAAAAGGTACAACCCTTCCCCAAGTAAAAATGTTTTGAGGTGTTAGCTTATATATATATTTTAACAATAACAATTATGATAAAGTTTAGATATATGTCCCCTCCAAGTCTCATGTTGAAATTTAATCCCCAATATTGGAGATGGGGTCTAATGGGAGTTTTAGGGGTCAGGTAGCAGATTTTACATGAACAGATTGGTGCTATCCTTGCAGTAATAAGTGAGTTCTTCCTCTATTAGTTCCCACAACAACTGATTGTTAAAAAGAGCCTAGAATATCCCTCCCCTCTCTCTCTTGCTCCCACTCTTGCCATGTCACATGCCATCTCCCCTTAGCTTTCTGCCATTAGTGGAAGCTTCCTGACATCCTCACCCAAAGTTGATGCTGGCACCATGCTTCTTGTATAATCTGCAGACCGTTATCCAAATAAACATCTTTTCTTTATAAATTACCCAGCCTCAGGT
Source organism: Theropithecus gelada (assembly GCF_003255815.1). NCBI lineage: Eukaryota > Metazoa > Chordata > Mammalia > Primates > Cercopithecidae > Theropithecus > Theropithecus gelada. The sequence goes on from NC_037676.1 coordinate 81,385,387, forward strand.
ATTGCTTTACAGCAACCCTAACAGACTAGGACAAAAAATTGGCATGGAGGAGTGGAACATTGCTATAAAGATAGCTGAATGGGAAAACGACTTTGGAACTTGGTAATGGGCAGAAGTTGGAAGAGTTTGGAGGGCTCAGAAGAAGACAAGAAGATGAGGGAAAGTTTAGAACTTATTAGAGACTGGTTAAGTGATTGTGACCAAAATGCTGATGTAAATATTTTATCAGTCCATTTTCACACTGCTGATAAAGACATAGCCTAGACTGAGCAATTTACAAAACAAAGAGGTTTATTGGATTTACAGTTCCACCTAGCTGGGGAGGCCTCACAATCTTGGCAGAAGGCAACGAGGAGCAACTCACATCTTACATGGATGGCAGCAGGCAAAGAGAGAGGGAACTTGTATGGGAAACTCCCATTTTTAAAACTATCAGCTCTTGTGAGACTTATTCACTATCATGAGAACAGCATGGAAAACACTTGCCCTCATGATTCAATTACCTCCCACCAGCTCCCTCCCACAACATGGGAATTCAAGGTGAGATTTGGGTGAGGACATAGCCAAATCATATCAAATATATAGATCAAAGGCCAGACTGTTGAGGTTTTACATGGAAATGAGGAACCTATTGGGTACTAGAGCAAAGGTCACTTTTGTTATGCCATAGCATGGAACTTGGCTGCATTGTGCCCATGCTCTAGGACTTTTAGAAGGCTGAACTTAAGAGTGATGATATATGGTACCTGGCAGAAGAAATTTCTAGGCAACAAACTATTCAAGGAGTGACGTGGCTGCTTCTAACAGCTTAAGACTAAATATGGGAGAAAAGGAATGACCAAAAGGAATGACCAAAAGTTTGAACTTATGTTTAAAAGGGAAGCAGAGTATAAAAATTTGGAAAATTTACAGGCTGTCCATGTAGTAGGGAAGGAAATGTCATTTCAAAGGTGTAGCTTAGAAATTCTTTGCTACAGAGATTAGCATGGATAAAAGGGTGCCAGACACTAACAGTCAAGACAATAGGGAAAAGGCCCTGAAGTCATTTCAGAAATCTTCAAGGCCACCCCTCCCATCACAGGCCAAGAGGCTTAGGAGAACAGAATGGTTTGGGGGACCATCCCTGCTGCCCCACACTGCCTTGGGATGCTGCTCCCTATATCCCAACCACTCCAGCTCCAGCTGTGGCTCAAAGAGTCCCCAGTGTTGCTTGGACACCTTCTCTAAAGGGTGCCAGCTATAAGCCTTGGTAACTCCCACATGGTTTTAAGTCTGCAGGTATGCAGAATGCAAGAGCAATGGAGCATTGCCAACTTCTGCCTACTTTTCAGAGGATATATTGGAAAGCCAAGGTGCTCAGGCAGAAGCACCTTTGTAGTGGTCAGGGCCACTACAAAGAGACTCTACTAGGGCAACGTCAAAAGGAAATGTGGGGTTGGAGCCCCTGTGGAGAGGCCCTACTGGGGCACTGTCTAGTGGAGCTGTGGGAATAGGGCCATCATCCTCTAGATGCCAGAATGGCAGGGGCACCAGCAGCTTGCAACCTCAACCTGGAAAAACTACAGGCATTGGTCTCCAACCTGTGACAGCAGCCGCATGGGTTGTGCCCAGCAAAGTCATGGGGGTGAGACCACCTGAGGCCTTGAGGACCCACCACCAGCACCAGTGTTCTCAGGATAAAGAACGTGGAGTCAAGGGGAATTGTTTAGGAGCTTTAAGATCTAATGTCTCCCCTGCTGAGTTTTGGACTTAAGAAAGGCCCGTTGCTCCTTTCTTTTGGCTGATTTTACCTTTTCGGAAAGAGAATATTTACTCAATGCCTGTACCACCATTGTATCTTAGAAGGAAATAACTCATTTTGATTTTTTTTTAAAAAATTTTACAGGCTTTCTGTTGTAAGGAACTTGCCTTGAGTCTCAAATGAGGGTTTGGCCTTTGGACTTTTGAATTCTTACTGGGACAAGTTAGGACTTTTGGGGACTATTGGGAAGGGATGATTAAATTTCGCAGTGTGAGAAGGGCATGCGCTTTGTGGGACCAGGGGTGGAATGATATAGTTTGTTCCCTTCAAACCTCATGTTGAAATTTGATTGCCAATATTGGAGGCAGAGTTTAATGAGAATTGTTTGGGTTATGGGAGCAGATCTTTCATGAATGGATTAGTGCTTTCCTAGATGTAATAAGTGACTTATTGCTCTATTACTCCTCACTAGAGCTGATTTTTAAAAAGAGGCTGGCACCTGTTTCTTGTCTCTCTTGCTGCATCTCTTGCCATGTGACACACCAGCTCTTCCTCGACCTTTCACTGTGAATGGAAGCTTCCTGAAGTCCTTGCCAGAAGCCGATGCTGGTACCATGCTTCTTGTATAGTCTGCAGAACTGTGAGTTAAATAAACCTCTTTTCATTATAAATTATCCAGGCAAATATAATCTGTCTTAGTCCATTTGAACTGCTATAAAGAAATTATATTATCTATAAAAATATACAAATTTATTATCTATAAATTATGCAAACAAAAGTATTAAACATAATGTAAATAATTCAATTCAGTTCAAGTCCATTTGAGCTGCTATAAAGGAACTATATTATCTATAAATACATACAAATTATATTATTTGTAAATTATGCAGACCAAATTATTAAACATAATATAAATAATTCAAAATTTTGATTAGAATTATTAGGGAGTCAAAGTCACTAGAATATAATTTGTTGTGAAATAGGTACACATCTTGTCTGATGGAAATAGTTTAAATACTTACATTCTCCGATATTTTGCTTTTGATAGAAATGGTCATTGAATTTAACAGACTTTCTTTTGGCATTGTGGAAGTGGTTTTTAATGAATTATCATTTGAGGAAACTATATACTCCACTCTCATAATATGGTTTTTTAAATGCAGTTTTCACCCACTTTTGAGTCTATGGCTAAAGCCAATTAATTTTATTTCTTTAGCAGCCAGGTAAGTCCCCACCTGCCAACCACCTCTATAATTGTGCTCACATCCTCCTAAGCACCCACATTATTTATCCCAGGGCCAGGCATCAGACTACCTAGGACAGCCCCTATGGGCCAGATCTCACTGAAATTATCCAAATAAGCCAATTCTAAGTCAGCTTGCCTTTCCTTTTCGTGGAAACCACACTAAATTCCACAGTTCCCTTTTCTCCCTCTGCCTCATGACGGACAGGTGCTTCTCTGAATGGCCCTGCATGGTGTGACGTATTCCTCCCTGTGCACTGTGAGTATAACAAAACTGTAAAACTCTTTCCAGTTTCTCTCTCTTGATCTGCTGCTAGCTTCACCAGACCTCACCCAAGGTAGAAGTTAAAACAATTGTTAACTTATATAAAAATAAGTTAGCAAAAATAAATAAAAGTAAAGTTAGCAAAAATAAATATCCCCTTAGAGCTACAGGGGTATTTGAAAATGTGTGCAGCAGTTCTTTTCCTGAAAGTAAAATGTCATATTTCAAAGGAATCAGGCTTGACATTAGAAAAAAATTTAAGGTTTCACTTAGTCATGTATCGTTGCCTTATCAATCCACCACTCCTTACTGAGTTATCATCGGTATGAATTAGAATTGCAGTTGTACATAGCAACTATAATTGAAAGAATTGTAATAAACATCTAGGATGCTAAAAGGCCAAAACATTTATTTAGCATTTTAAATTCTGAACGTGAGATTTCTGTATCAAATGTAGAAAAATAATATATTTTAAAATTTAGTTTTGGATCATAGGTGGACTGATCATGACATTTCAGTCAAAAATAGTTATTTTCCTCCCTCTTAAAATTTTCTGAAAGGGAAAAGTTGAAAGCAATGACAAGACACTGCAATTCCATTAGCATCAAAATATGTTTTTCTTTCTCATTGCTTCATTTTATTCTTCACATACTTTTCTAATCCCTTTGATACTTTTGAAAATATTATATAAACTTTTGTTTGTACAATATTTCACTTGAAACATTAATATTATTAAAAGCATCATGCTAAATCAATACTTCCAACTATATGTTTTTGATTTAGCTGCTATAATGCCTATCTTCATTAAAATAATCAGTAATTTCTAAATGATTCTATAGTGCTTCAGAATTTTTTGACATTAGGATTGACTACAGTTTTTCATTATGAATTTGACAAGGTTTTGAAACTAAAAAAATAGTTTTATAGCTATTGAATATTATATAAAAACTAAGGAATGGATTTTTTGCTACATCATTTTCCATAATTTAGACAATGAGCAGAAATAGTAATATAAAAAACCTAAGAAGTTTTTGAACTTTTTCTTTGGAAATTAATATTACCATGAATATTTGCATTGTCCTCTCCTTGACCCCTTAAATAATATATATTTAAATTCAGATTTTAAGCAATTTAAAATATCTGTATTTCTTCTCCAGTGATATCTATGTGAGATATCACATAGATTGAAATATAGATTAGATATTGAGCATATAATGAAAATTAATTTATTAATATTTAATTATTTTATTATTAACACTTAATAATCATTACATTTTAATTATTAAATAATTAAAGTTATTAACTTAGTTATTAATTTTCATTACAATTCTGAATTATCTAATGACTTATGGAAACATGCATTTCTTATTGTCCATTAAATGGAGATTTTCTAATTATATTTTTGTCATTTGTTAGGATAACATTCTTTTGACATTTGTTGACTTCTGCTTAATGGCTAAGGATAAAATTAATGATCAATTTTAGTAAAATATGTGTGCTATACAAAAAGATGTTCATCATAAATTTGTATATAATTTACTAAACGTTATTTATATTATTCAAATCTTCCATATCTTTACTAATGCTATCATCTATGTATCCTATCAGTTACTGAAAGAACTACATTAAATTTTTTACTATGATTATGAATTAAACTATTTCTCCTTTTATTTCTGTGATTTTTTCATCATGATCTTTGAGTTGGTATAATTGGTGTATAGAAATTAAGAACTTTTATTTCTTTCTGATGGTTGTTCCTCATAGTATAATAAATATTCTTCTTTATCTGTAGCAATCCTTCTTTACTTCAACTCTACTTTGACAAGTATTAGAATAGTTACACCAGCTATCTTTTGGTTAGTACTTAGAAGGTATATATTTTTTCATACTTTAAATTTCAAACTTTTTGCTATCTTCATCGTCAAAATAAACAGCATATGATTATTTTTCCAGTTTAATAATTTTTTAATCTTTGTATTTTAATTATACAGGGTCTCCTTAGTCTAGAAGTACATCTCCTTAGTCTGTATTTACATAATATTATCAATGACACCTTAAATCTATTTTTAAAAACTATGTTTCTAGATGTTGTAGTCAGTCTATGGTATTTAATTTATATTTAATGAAATTATTGTAACATATGGATTTAAATGTACTATACTGTTTTTCTATCATCTCACTTTTATTGTGTTCACTTTTCTCTCTATTCTCATCTTTTTTTGAATTAAGTATTCTTATTCTTACCTTATTTCAATGTATTATTTTGAATCTACTTTTTATTAGTTTGATAGTTATACATTTTCTAATGCAGTCTTCTTTTAATGATTAACATAGAGACTACAACGTGCATTTTTAAATTATTAAAGTCTAATTGAAATTCACACTTTGAAAATTCCCTGGATAATTCAAAAGTCTTATAACCATTTACTCCCTTAATATACCTTGGATGTCCTCTCCAAATCTCACCTTGAGATGTAATCCCTAGCATTGGAGGTGGAGCCTGGTGGGAGATGTCTGGGTTATGATAGCAGATTCCCTTATGGCTTGGTGCTGTCCTCATGATACTGAGTTCTCATGAGACCTGGTTTTTAAAAACCTGTGGTACCTCTCCCCACCCTCTCTCTTGCTCCTGCTCTCGCCATGTGGTATACCTACTCCCCCTTTTCCTCTGCCATGAGTAAAAGCTCCCTGAGGACTCCCAGAAGCCATGAAGATGGCACCACCATTCTCGTACAGTCTGGAGAACTGTGAGCCAAGTAAACCTCTTTTCTTTGTAAACTACCCAGTCTCAGGTATTTCTTTTTAGCAATGCAAGAACAGCCTAACAGCCTGATGTATGAGATATTATTATCATGTATTCACCTATATTTTCTACCATTCCATTATGAAAATTTTCAAAATACAGGAAAATTGAAAAATTACACAGAGAACACTCATATAGCCACCATTTTGATTCTATCAATTTTTTTGCTTTATTACAAATATACTCATATATTCATCCATCTATCAATTCTTTCATCCACCTATTTTTTGTGTATTTAAAAGTAATTCAGGTATCAGTACACCTCATTCCTAAGTACTTCAGCATAAATATAAATGACTAGAGTTAAATTTTTGCATATAGTTTCTTTTTTTACATGCACGAAAATGCATAAATCTTAAGTGTATCATTCAATGAGTTTTGATCATTGCATTTATTGCATAACTCAAACCTTTTTAAAGACATAAACCATTACCATCACCAGAAATTTTCCCCATGATTCTTCCCAACAGTAAGCTTCCAATCTCACTCCCTACAGTCATACACTCTTCCAATTAATTTAAAATATTTAGAGGATAATCTTTCCAGGCTGCTTCATTTTTTTCTCAGCTTCATGCTTCCATCTGCTAAATTGCAGATGTTTTCTTTAAAACATCCTTTATTATTTAATTTAGGTTAATTCTGCCAGTTCGTGCCTTTCCTAGTTTTTTGAGGTTTTTTTGTTTTTTGGGTTTTTTTGGTCTGGAAATGGTCTTATTTTCTCTTTGTTTGGTGAATATTTTTGTTGAATGCAGCAGTCTAGTTTGACTATTATTTTCTTTTAAAACTTTGAAAATAGCATTGGATTGTTTTTGACTTCATAGTTTCTATTGAATAGTCATCTGTTGGTTCATTATTGCTTTTTAGAGGGGATTGTGTCATTCTCTTTGATTGCTTTTAAAATATATACTTGGTTACCTTTGGTTTAAATATTGAGTTGCCAAATAAAATACAGGAGAATACAAAATTAAATTACAATTTCAGATAGACAATGATTTTTTGGTGTAAGTATATACCAGATATTGCATGGGAGATATTTATACCCCAAAATTACTTGTTACTTATTTGAAATTTGAATTTAATTGAGCATTCAGTATTTTTTACTTGCTTAGTCTAGCACACCTATGTCCAGAAGTATACACTAATGATTTTAGGTGTGCTTTCCTCTATGTTTATCTTTCTAGATTTTCTTAAACCTTAGTTTGATGTCTTTCAGCAGTTTTGAAAAAAGTCTCACACATTGTTTCTCTAAATATCGTTTTATTATGATTCCCTCTCTCCCTTACTTTGGACTTCCGATTGTATATATGCTATATCTTTTTACATATTTTACAGGTCTTAAGATCTTTTCTATTTACAAAAATTAGCCACGTGCACTACAGATGCACACCTGTAGTCCCAGCTACTCAGGAGGGCTGAGGTGGGAGGGTCACTTGAACCCAGGAGGTCAAGGCTGCAATGGGCTGTAACCATACTACTGCACTCCAGCCAGAACAACAGAGCAAGACCTTGTCTCAAAAATAAATAAGTGAATAAAAAGATTTCCATCAGTTATGAATTCCCTCTTTCTCTGTGCCTACCTCCTATTAAATTCACCCACTGAGTGGCTAATTTCAGTGACTTTGTTTTTTTTAATTATAGAATTGATGTTTGTTTATTTTGTTTATAAAATCTGTTTTTTGCTAAAATTCTCCATCTTGTCATTAATTTCTTGAACACATTAATCATTATTATTGCTTTTAGACTCTACAATAGATTACTTCATTTACTGTATCTCTTGTGGTTTGCTCTTACTATCTGTTTTGGACATCAGATTTGGGTCATGTTGAATCTTCTCATATTACTGTTTTTAAACTAAAGCCTAAATATTTTATATACAATTGAAGGCCTAGAACTTAATTAAACACATACGAATGAAAAATATATTTGATAATATTTTACTTGAGCTAAGCCATTATGTTAAACTTCACTTTTATAGGAAATCATGAACAGCCGAAAATATACATTGTATTCACAGTTAATAGAAGGAATCAATAATTGAATATAATCTACAAATTCATGTGTACTAGATCATGCTAATAACACCACCTTAGTGTTTGCAAAATACTTTTACATCTATATTTTATTTAATCTTCAAAGAATTCTGAAGATAGGTAGATAGATGATAGATAGATAGATAGATAGATAGATAGATAAATTTCCATTTTAAAGATACAAAAACTGAGTCCCAGAGAGATTAAATAAATCCCTCAACATCATATACTTACCTAATCAGTAGCATAACCAGTACTACAATTAAGTTTTCAAATTTAAACTCCTGTTCTTTTTTTCTATTATACTGTATTTGCCCTTGCCTTCCTTATTTTAGAATACAGTAGAATGAAGAAAGACACTAAAGTCATCCTCCTTTCTTGTTTGTAGTCTCTGCGTTGCTTTTGGTTTGAAATTCTCCTTCAAGATGAGAAGCACGCAAATATCACACTGGCCAAATTGAAAGAAGTATTAAGCTCTTCCTTCATCATATTTTTCGGGTCACTCCAGATTGTTATAATTATAAAATGAATGTATCTGAACTTCTAATCTTCACTGTAGCAAAGGTGTTGATGGTTCGTTATACAAAGGAACATTCCAACCATATGAATCCAAGGCCACATTACATACTTAGGCTCTATTCCATCCCCTGGACATACCTCCTTGGTGCTTTGCTGGGTTGTTTCTATGTATACACTTTCACCATTGCCTTTCAGCAAATCTTCTCAACATACAACATTCTCTCTTCTATAAATACTTTAAGAATGGCAGCTGCTTTCTTATTCTATTTTTTCTATTTTCTTTTTTTCCCCAATGAGTATCCATTTTAGCTTTCAACAGCAATAGTGTCTGGTTTTCCTTTAGATAATCATTTTTTATCAACCACAGTGCATGTGGTTACATTGGGGTTAATCCCTCTTTCTGATTCCAGGAGTAACATAAGAACCAGATAAGAGCAATTAGAGCTCAGAGCTTTACACACACACACACACACACACACACACACACACACACACGCCCCATAGTGATGATACAGGACCAAGCATGTTTCACAATTAAGGCAATAAACATAGAGCCTGGGACTTCTGTGGAATTATAAGCCAGAAAAATCCTCCCTTCTATGAGGTGTATTAAAATGGTAAGGTGTACACCTAAAGTAGTCTCTAGATAAGGAAAGTCTATCTGAGAATAAAGGCAGTAGAAAGAAAAGCATAACCCAAGTTTGAACGAAATTGTTCAGAATTCTAAGATTCAGCCTTGTCTGAAGTTGCTGCTCTATCCCTGGGATTTCTATGAGGCTTTTCCCTCCATTAATCTTTAAGCCGATTTGATATGGTTTCCTTAAATGCCATTCTATCTTGTATTCCCTCTCTCATCTTCCTCATGGAACACCATATTTAAATTGCACACTTTAATATCTCTTTCTCCAAATAGACTATGAACTCCTGTTAGGCAGAGACAATATCCATCTATAATCTGTAAGTGCTTAATAAAGCTTCTGCTTCATAAAACACGCTCAAGAAGTGTGGGGAAAAGAATAGGGGCAGGAGATGAGGGAAGGGACAGAAGGATCTCCATTGAGTTCAATTTTTAGAGAAAAAGTCATTTCTCCCCTGTTAGTCTCCTCTCCCAGCAGAGATCGACGAAGGAAATCAAGAATTGCACTTTGTATTTTCCAACTGCCCACACTGCCCTCACACAAAAGCTGATAATGTGCCATAAATTTTATTGACAGGAGTGATATTAGATATTCCATCTAATTGTCAGAACATATGCTGGATGATGCATCCTCAATATTTTTGATTCAGAAATTGTGGACATTGTACTTACTCATTGGCAAAAAAAATTACACTCACCAAGTAATAAATCTTGTCTGTCAGTAGAGCCCACAGGCCAATGCATTTCAGGATGTGATGAAATCCCTGTTGTATTGACCCCAAAGTGCAGGATTCCTGAGAGTAGTGACAGGCAAGCTGAAATCACTTGAGCTCGTAGAAGTCAGAGGAATGATTAAAAGCTTGGTACCAAAGCTGAAGTAAAATGTAGCTAATGGAGAAAAAAATGCTTGCTTTCAAATACAGTTATTGAGAGAGGCTAAATTAAAATGTCAGATGCAATAGCAGAGATAACCTTCTCCTTGGTTAAAATAAAATAACGCATAGATACCACCCTAGTTATCCACTAAGATATTCTGTTTTTTATTGATCTTTATATTGATTTGCTAGAACAGACCTTGAAGGCAGGCCAATCCTACTTTAAATGTATCTTCAATTCTATGAGAAGGAAGAGCTGTTCTTGTATTATCAGCTTTATTATTGTGTAAGTAAACATTTGTAAACATGGTCATGGTGAATATTAAAGCTCACAATTGGAAAAAACATGAGTTACACAGGTTGGACAAAGTGAATTTGGGCAATTAGCATATCGGTTTTTCATTTGCTTCCTGATACATTATTAATTAGAAATATTATAAGAAACTAAAACTATCATATAGTTAGTGGTTAGATGATTGGACCTTAGAGCTAAACTGTGTGTTTGAAGCCCAGTTCCATTACTATGGTATCCTGGGCAGGTCATGAAACTACTCTGAGCCTCAGTTTTCCCAGTTTTAAGATAAGAGAGAAGATCACAGCACTTACTTCATGGGGTTATGTATGGTAAGGGCGAAATACGCTAATACATGTCAAGTTCTTGGACTATTGCCTGGCACAGAACAGGTACTGAATAAATGTGAGTTCTTCCTGTGTTCTCTGATTATATCTATATCTGTTCATCAGTATACATAGTTATTTCCCTCTCATTATAAATGTTTATCATGTATATTACATGCATATGATAAACATATACATATACGCAAACCCTATATTATAAAAATCCTATATTATTTTGGAGACAGGTTAAAACTCTTGTATTACTCTCCTCAGAGGAACAGGACCCAGAGACAAAATACAAACCTTGTAGGGATGGAAAAGTCTAACTTGTTCAGTCTATTGAAGCATTCCCCCATTATCCACCTTTTAAAGAAGCCTGAACATTCATGAATGTACTGACCTTCCTGTGGTTTTATTATGCATTTCTGACAGTCACTGGTTGATTAAAGAGTACAGTCTCTGGAACCAGTGACCAGGTCCAAAAATCACCTTGGTGATTAGGCTTCAACAAATAAATTTTGAGAGACACAAACATTCAGATGACAGCACCTACCTGCGCTTCAGTTTTCACATCTATAAAATTAAATTAATGACTTAAATAATTAACTAAGTTAATTATTGATTTAGATTTTAATACCAGCCTCTTCAAATCCACATTTAAAGCAGTCACACATCCTAAGCTCCTATATGATTCCTGATGGTTAATTTTTTCTGACCCGAAAAGTGGAGCTGACTCAATTCTTTTTCTCATAAAAGTGAGGTTATCCACAGCTTCAGCAAAGAGTCATTTAAGAATTCCTACCTTATAGCACTGTTGTGAGAATTCAGTGAGTTAACTTATAAACATAGACATTGCTCAGTGCATAACAAGAACAAATTAAGTCATAATTTTAAATACATGCTTATTAACATCACAATATGCAGTTCTCTCTTTCTCTCTAATTTGAACATTGGATGACTGATAATACCACATGTCAGTAAATCTGTGATACTAACAATCTCTCATCATATACAGCCTCCCATATCTTTAAAAATAGGGTGACATTTAAGCAATTTCCAATTTTCATTGTATACTAAGAAAAAAATCATACGTTTCCAACCAGTCCAAAGTAGCCCTTAATTCCATTTACACAGCTAATGGCTTTTAAATAAGCCATTACATGCCATTTGCTGGTATTGTCCTCCATCAGCAGTGAAGCCATATCTATGTGCTTCAGTGACAAATTGAAATCCTCTTATCAGAATCGTACAATTTACAGATAGCAGAGGTAAACAAGAATTACCAGTGGTGAAAATAGAATCTGTGCTAACATTAATGGAGCCCAAATAGTCAATTCTGTAGACTTTTTTCACTTTCTCCCTTCCAGCCCTCTCCCCAATATGCTAATGTGAGGTTTTTCCTAGTCAAAGAGAAGTACAAATGATTAACATTTTGCTCTAGCTTTCAGTTGCCATGGATATTTTTTTTCTTTGTGATACAACAAAGCATGGGAAATATATTGATTTGTCTCACTCATGAAATAGGAAGAATTTTGCTGAAGCTGTGGATAACCTCACTTTTATGAGAAAAAGAATTGAGTCAGCTCCACTATTCGGGTCAGAAAAAATTAACCATCAGGAATCATATAGGAGCTTAGGGTGTGTGACTGCTTTAAATGTGGATTTGAAGAGGCTGGTATTAAAATCTAAATAAATAATTAACTTAGTTCTTTAGGCTTTGTTTTATGATTAGTTTATCTTAAAAGGCATCATTAGAATCAGGAATATGTGGATAGTTGAAAATGAGAATTAAGCCAAGTAGTTATTAAATTCATAAAAAAAACTAGCAGGATACAATGAAAGAACTTTCAAATACGCTATTTTATACATTTGGAACACTGACAGAAAGTTTTATTGTTAGCTTGTCAGAAAAGCATGTTCATTCCTAAAAAGAAATATGATTTCCTGGTATTCAAGCACTCGCATGCATTTAAAATGACAGATTTTCCTAAATAAATGGAAGAAGTCTCTGTTAAGGAGCAATTCATAAAGACAATGAAATTATTTCCAACCACCTTGTAATTATTTTGTTCAGTTCTGCTTCCAATACCCTATTCTCCATCTTCTTTTGTTATAACATTATGAAGAAACAGGTGAAAATGGTGCTGGGATAAGCTACGTTCAAATGACCAGAAATACACTTAAAGTAATTTTCCACACCAGTAGAAAATTACTACTGGTAATTTTGCCAGAGCACATTTCATTAAAACTCAAATTTTATTTTAGGCATGGCAAATATTTTAACTAGAAAGGAAATTTCTAGAAGCCAGAGTGCCTGCACGACTCAGGGAAATGAGGGAAAGCCAGCATTACTGGGGATGGCTTCCTTCTCTTGCTCTCATTTGATTTGGTTGCAATCTGAGGCAGTCCCTGAGAGTAGGACAATACGGCTCCTTAACAAAAAAGCCAATTGAGGAGAAGCGATGATAGTAGAGAACTGAGCCGTGGCCAACAGCTTGCAGAGCTGCTAGTTATAGTTTCAGTAGGTTCAAATCCACACTTGGTGATCTGAGCCTAGTTGTTACTGTGTTTGGAAGGCCTGCTATTTCATGGACTCAATGCTCAGTTGTCTAAAACTTACAATCAGATGTTCCCTTCTTCAGAGCCAAAAAATACCAAAAGTACCACTGATTTGTCCATAGAGTGGAATAAAGAACCATGACAAACCTCAAATACAATCTTTTTGTATAATACCTTCCTTTTTTAAATTACTTGCCTGCAATTCCTCTTCATTTTTAGCATATTTTGATGACAGGAAAAAAAACATTGTAATGACCATGAAAGTACTGTGCTTTACCATTCTGCCCAAATACACCTGCTCTCCTCTACATAGAAAATCGTAAGAGTAAGGAAGAAAGACTTTCCACCCCACTCTCCACAAACACCACTATTGATGTCCCTGTAACTGACAGCTATTGTTACAGATAGAAGCAAATAAGGCAGCCCAGGATTAATAAGCAGGAAAAGATTTTTAATCCCCATATTTTCATGTCTTTCTTCTGCTCTCCTATTCTTCAATCTCCAAAGCAACTCATGTTCCATAATGCACAACAGGAAGGAAAGTTTTTGGTCTTTGCTTTCCATATGCATCAGTTCCCTCTAACACCCAAAGCCTGTTTATCTCATATGCAATTAAGCCACGCTCTCTAACCATGCCAGTCTCCTAGGGTCGCTAGTAGTATGCTTTGGAAATTCCAAATTATTTAATAATATTTGATTAAGAACTTGAAATAATGTTTCTTTCTTCGTTTACTTTTTGTCTCTACATCAAGGTTATCAAAAATATAACTCCTAAACTTTCAACAGAACTTACATAGTTTTCCTTTTCTCCTCATTCCTAACTGGACTATTCTTAGCACCCCAAGCCTCTGATACTCTTGTCTTGATCTTGTCTTGGTACTCTTGATCTTCCTGTCTCAATGTTTTCCTGCATCCACTCTACCTGTTTGTGTACTAATGCCAGGAGAAAGCTTCTAGACTACCACATTCAGTATTTCACTTTTCTATTAAAATAAAAATTTATTTTCTTCTCCGTCAATTGTAATCCTCTAACTTGGTTCGATAGTCCACCAAAATCTGTCCCTATCTCTGACACCAGGCTCTCTCTCTCTCTCTTTCACACACACACACACACACACACACACACACACACACACACACACACATTTCTTACCCAGTATTCCATTGTTCCCTTACTCTGTATATTTCTTAGATTTTTTCTTCACCTCGAACACATAGTAGTTAGTTCTATATTTATATGGCCACATCTTTTTTTCATTTTGTTTCCTCTATCCCTTTCTCTAAGCTTTCTGCTTAACCACTCTTCTGGTTCTTCTAGCTAGTCTTCTAGACTCAATTCCTCTGTGAATATTATTTAACTTCCTCAGTTCATCTTGTTCTCTCTCTTCTCTGCAGCAAGTGTCAGTAGCATATAGGGTAGCATATAATTGTTTTCCAATTGTTTTGTGTGGATCTAATGTGTGTTTTTATTTTAATTGAGAAAGTCTAGATTCATTCATTTATTCATTCAGCATTTGATGCCAAGCACTTGTCAGGCATTGTGCAATGAATGAAAACACTAGTTCCTAAAAGAGCATAGTTGAGGTAACACATGCAAGGCATGCCATCCTCCACTGTTGCATCTGTAACAGGTACTGCTAATTGATCTTAGCACCCTTTCCCACTAAGCCTGAAGATGGCTTCAGAATCTTTCAACCAATTACTATCAATCAATTTGACAAAGAAGCAAGTTGAAATCTATTTGATATGCCTGATCAATAATTTAAATAGAAATGCATATGTGATTGTATGTGTGTATGTATAAAATCAATCTCAATTCAGTTCTTCAAAAAGTGGGATCAGATGTTACTTTTTAGTTTTATATCCAGTAAAATATTTGGAGAGTTTCAATAAAGATGTGAGAATAGTTTATCAAAATGGAAAACAAATTTTATATTAATACTCAGGTCTCACAATCAGTGTCTACAGCAAAATATGATTTATTCACACTGAGAGTATAATAAGGACCAATAGTCCCACATTGATTTATTTCTGCAACCACACTCAGAGATACAGAGCAACATAATTAGCAGCAGTATCTTCAGACACAAAGAAAATTAATTCCTATGCATGCACACATGTTGACTAGGAATCTTTTAGAAATTTTTTTTACAATGTCCTTTTCAATAGACTGTATCAATATAGAGAAACATAAGTGCACCCTTTCATAGTATATATTGACTAATACTGAAAATGCTACAGAACTTGAAACAGAACCACAACAAACATAAAATTGTTTTACAGTACAATTAATGAGTAGAAAAGTTGGCTAGTTCAATTCTCAAACAGCAACTTTTTGAATGCGGTTTGTGTGCATACGTGAGTTTGTATCACAGATGAAACTAAGAAAAAGCATGAAGGAAGAAGGAGAGCAAGTTGGCAACAGGTACTGGTTGTATATTTGGAGAAAAGAATAATTGACAACAATATTTCAGAGGCATTGTAATACACAAATTTAAGAAGGTTATGGTTTAGCATAGTTAAAACAATCAGCCGGGCACGGTAGCTCACGCCTGTAATCCCAGCACTTTGGGAGGCTGAGGCGGGTGGATCACGAGGTCAGGAGATCGAGACCATCCTGACTAACGTGGTGAAACCTTGTCTCTACTAAAAGTACAAAAAATTAGCCGGGCAAGGTGGCGGGCACCTGTAGTCCCAGCTACTTGGGAGGTTGAGGCAGGAGAATGGCTTGAACCCGGGAGGCGGAGCTTGCAGTGAGCCGAGATCGTGCCACTGCACTCCAGCTTGGGCAACAGAGTGAGACTCCGTCTCAAAAAAAAATAATAAATAAATAAATAAATAAATAAAAATAAAACAATTGGTAGTTTTAAGAACTGCTACATAATAGATATATCTTTCCACATAAATATCTTGAATTCCTTAAATGACAGATGTTTCCTCTATAAAAAGATTGATAAAGACAAAGCATATGCTTGGCTAGATTTAGTTCTACAAACTGTTCTTTAGGCTTTAACAGAAAAATAATTTTCATTACTCATAACCTTTCCGATTGTTCTCAATCTTCTCATAGGCCTTGGGAGACTGTGAACCTTCTACTATTAGTCAGAGTGTCATCAACCATCCAGAGTGGATGCCACAAGTGCCAAAGTAAAACAGCCTTCTTTATACTTTATTTCAACTTGATGGGAGTATCATGGCTTCGAGACTTTTTACATAATTCTCAATTTTTATGGCTTGCACAGACATAGATGCATAATTCCGAGTAGCCGCTCTCAGTCACTGTTGTTATCTGAATATGTGATTAACTCTAATGGATGCAGAGCTTTATCCCAACTTCTAATGGATACATGTACATCCACACAGATCCAAGGGAATGCATTGTACCCAGTAGGTACTTAACATAAATCTGTGGAAAGTGAAGGTATATAGCCACTTACTTTTTATTGCTTTGCTTTAAAATCAAGACATAAAAATATAGCACCAAACTTCACCTTTAAAATAAATATTATAATGCTACTTATCTGTAGTAATTTGGTCTTGTTCTAGAACTATATAGACAGCAAATATAGCTATGTCTTTTTTGCTTACAATAACTATTAATCACAAGTATATAAATGAGTAAATTAAATATTTTACTCATTTTTCTCTTTATTTTGGTATTTTAGCATTGCAAAGAAGTGAGGTGGAAATGGAGAAGAGCCTTAAAAGTTACAGGCACAGACAACTTTAATATCTCATTTTTTTTCCCTTGGTACAGTAAAAACTGACCCACTTTGAAGCTTCTGGAACATCAAAATGCTATTGCAGTGTTCTCACCAAGAGGCTTCATAAAACTAAGTGATTGCAGCACTTCATAATTGAAGTACTTCATGTGAATCTATTGCTGTTGCAGTTTCAGCTCTCAGGTTCGTAGATATTTTTTTCCAAGTACCCTCTAGGATAAAAGAAAGAAGAGTCTATAAGCAAAGGGGGATGGGGGCTTACAAATTGTCGGAAAAAGTGAAAGGAAACAATAGGTTTTTTTTCAGTCCTCTTTAACTTTTCAATATTTGGAGACTAAATAAGTGAGCAGAAATTTTTACTTCAAATGACAAAATACTTAGGAACTTAGATTAAGATAGTAAGACTGATGGAAACTTTCTGAGCTCACTTGTTAAATCCCAGATAATGAAAGCTTAAATGAAAAAATAGCCTAACTCTGAATTTTATATGAAGGAGAATACTTTTGAAATAAAATGTCCTTCAATTATCAACTATTATTATAGAAAAGTATAAAACTTAAAAGTCCAGATTACTATTTGGTTCTGTTATTTATTAACTTTACAACTTGGGGCCAATCACTCCATTCGCTGACACCTTTTCTTACCCTAAAGTAAGGAAGATCATACCTTCTGAACTGAATTCATAAGATCAAGTAAAGACAAAAGGAGATAATGTGTTTGAAAACATGAAAAGTTATTGAAGTATAAGGCTCAGTTAATATTATTATATTGGTCATCACAAGCTGAACCAAGTGGCAAATATTTGACAATGACATTAACCACAATGTCATAATCTGTCATTTTAAAGATGACACAAAAATAGAGACAAGAAAGGAAAAGAAAGCATGCATACAAATTGCAACAATATCCAATCAGTAATATTTTGAAGTCAGCCTTTTGACATATTCAAAGTAACACCAATACCTATCTCACAGTAGTCCAAAGAAGGTGAAGAGTTCATATTTTCCAACAGTATATAAGAATATCATGAGTGAGATTCTCTTCTATTTGAAAAAATAATTCAGCATGGAAAATGTCAATAGAGCTTTCATTTGCAAACAATTTTACATTTTCATACAAATCACTTTTACACACATACACCCTACTGGCTTGACCTCACACATATTTCAAAAGAAGCAAGTAAAGTCAAGAAAGTCAACCATGAGATAAACAACATCTATATCAAATAGTGTGGTCCCAGTACACTGGCCTCTGAACACAGAACAGAAAGAGAGATGAAAACTATGATTAGGGTGCAAAGTGGAGAGAAGAGAACAACACTCTTACTTATCTCAAAGAATATTTCTTCATATCTTTCTGGTTGGTTGCACCAGTGGGAAGTTTTTAAAAGATTGTAGAGCCCTGCTCTCGTAACCAGGTTTATTGCATCTTTGGATTGGCTAAAATTTATCAGAAATCTTGTTGAACTGAAGCCTATAAACGCAAGCTTGGACCCACATAGAATCATTAGCTTCTTGCTTTGTAGACTTTTGCATCTTTACATATGCTAGTTCCCTTCCATCCCAAGGAAGTCCACTATCATCATGACAATGGGGTTTCTTCCTCAAATCTAAGGTGTTTTATTTATATGATAATAGCTTATGTCATCTTTTGAAGGTTAATTTATATTTTCAAAATACAGCCTGAAGAAGTCAGTGAAAAAAATCTCTAAAGGTGAATCTTCAGATAATATAATCTCCTAATGGGAACATATATTTGGGTAGGGATCTTATTTTTACAAACTATAAAACTAATCAAATACAGATAAAAGTAACATAGATGATTACATGTAGATGATCTAGTTGCAACAATATGGTAAAATTAATGTCAAATATTGATGTCCAGAGACTGTTAAATACTGTTGAAGTATCTCTGGATCACAAGTATCTATATGAATATGATGAGTAGTCAAACCTAAAATATGCAGAGCTGAAGAAAAATGAAGTTATACAATGATAATTAACTTGCAGCACAAACTCAACTATGCATGCATCCACATTTCTTTATTTTTAATAAAAAAATTAAATCTACCTTCAAGCCAGAAGAGTCAGTATCAGGCATTAATACTCTACAGTCTTTCTCACCCATATCGCCTTATTCAGAATAGAAGAATGCATCTTTTCTCACTACTCTGATGATAACTATTGAAATCTTGCTGTCCCTGCCTACAGAACTCTTGAAGTTCGGTGGCTCTCAGTGCCTATGCAATATTTGAGACTTTGTTCTGAGGCTATGGTTCCTCTTCACAGCTGAGCACATAGGTGCTCTAGAAAACCATCCTTTTTGGAGTCTTGATACCACTCTTTCATGTTTCCACAAAACAGGATGTGGATGAATACTCCTTGTAGAATCTTCCAAACTCCATCCTCCTACTAGTCTGTCAAAGTCTCTCTCTTCCCTTTTGCTGTTCTCAGAGGTACTCCCTCCCTCTTTCTTTTTTCTCCTCCCATCTCAGGAACCAAACATGAACTACTCGTTAGTGTCTATGAGCTTTGCTCTTGGCAAAAGTTCCCAAAACACAAAAGTATAAAAGATCTGGCAATGTGCTTGGTCATGACCATGAAGAAATATTACAGGAAGTACAACCACAAATTAAAACTTCAATACCTTAGTCTTCACCAACATATTAAGTGCTGCTTCCACCTCCCACCCCACCCCACAGAACTGAAGTTTCATCAACTCTGGATGGTTTACTTTTTTCTCTTTATAACTAAAAACTGCACCTCTAGCCCTTGTTAGTGATTTGAAATAAATGCTATTTTTCTTAACTAGAATACCACCTTTAGGGCCATGCAAGAGAGGGCCCTGCTAAATATCACCTGTTTTAGAGGACCCTAAATATTACAAACATACAAAATTAAACTCTTACTGAATACCTAGTTATTTTACTAGGACCTGGTGCTCAGGACTGGTACAACTATGACCCAGGGCCCTAAAAGTACTGCTGCCTTGACTAACACTGTTCAGGCCCAGAGAAATGCTTCTCTGTATCCTCCCTTATGTTCTAGAACAAAATTTGCCTCTATCTGAATGCTGTGAGGATTGTGGATTATCTTGCTACTCATGTTGGGAATAAACAGAGCAAAATTTTAAATTAAAAACAGCAAAAATTTGAATTAGAAGGCTTTCAACTAGAGAAAAAACCTTGCCAAATTCTTCCTCTTACAGGGCATGAATGTAATAGGATATTTCATAATGAAAAATCATTTCCCAGTATGCTGGGCATCCATTTTTTTTCCTTTTCTTTGTATTCCAAGTCACAATTCCACAGATACCTATGAATTAATTGAATCTTTACAGTAGTTATGCAAGGTAGCCTAGAAACATTTTCAATGTTAATGCATACTACTCTTAAGTGTGTGTGTGTGTGTGTGTATGTACATAGATATATATATGTATGTACATATATAGATATGTATGTCAGTATAGACAACATGCAGGAAGCTTGACACCAATTTTTCACATTGGCAATGATAGTACCTACTGAAAACTAGAATTGTGAGAAGTCTCATCATAATACAAAATTCAGTAAGAATAAAATTTTCAAAAAATATTAATTTAAGTTATTTAAATAACATTAAAATTGATATTTATTAATTATAAGTTGTATTTTACTTTTGAATTTCCTCAAAAAATTTGAATATTTGAGACTAAATTTTTAACAGGCATGAAAATTATTATACTATGTATTTTTGTATGTTAAAGTTTATACACTGAACAAAATTAGATCTTATTTTTTATCCTTCACATTATCACTGTTAAAAAAATAAAAGTGTGTAAGAGTATCTATTATAAAACCATAATCAGGCAAGAAAAAATAGTATTATAAAATAAATACATAGTAATTTATAAATTATAAGTGTCTGTTTACTACTCATTTAAACATTGAACTTCTGTTAACAGAATACCTAGTTATGCACAATAAAAATTGAATTCAATCAGAATTTATATTTTGCTTCTTTTTATCCTATGAAACCACAGCTTTACATATTTTTTCATTTTTTTATTATGAAGGTATATTGTTCAATGAGTAGATAGAAGATGTTTTATTTAACAGTGGAATAGTTTTACACATAGCTTTTAAATACATATTTAGACATCTTGTATGTGAGCCTCTCTTTGGACTCTGGCCTTGACCCCTCATTATTGAAAGCAGGCCTGTAAACTGAAATAGTAAGATGATGCAAACAGATCCATTTTCCCTGATCCTGACCTTTAGAAATAGCCAACAGGCCTAGACATGATTGATTTCCTGGTCCCTAAAGGTGAACTGTTGACATTACAGGTAAATTTCCAGGACTCCTTCTGTTCCTCTCCTGCTTCTTTTAAATTCCTCTTCTATTCTGTTGTTAACTCTTGGTTCTCACCTCCGGCTTGTGAATTAGCTGTTAGTGTATTCTCCATTGTGTTTTGTATTTAGGTTTTGATCTCGGATTAAGGTTGAGTCACCATACAATTGCCAGTTTCCCTGATGTCTTGAGTAGTGAGACTCAGTCTGGGCCCACTTAGAAGCCTGTCCTTGTCTTTGGAGACTCAGCTGGAACCTGGCAGAATTAGCCCAGATTGCATTGTAGGTGGGAAGTCAGACAATTAACACCGATTCATTATTACCATGGAAACAAGATAAAGAAATCATTTTAATATAGGAAGGAAGAAGTTTTTCTTTGTATATCAAAAACCCACATATGCAAAATACTACCAAAAATTCTCCATATGTCATCTACACTTACAAATGTGTCAAGTCGTCTCTGTGGAATTTCATTTCTTTACTTAAATTAAAGGATGTTTCTATCTCTGAAATAGACATGCTAAATATTATCTGTCACATGTATTTCTGTACCTTGTCTTATTAAATTTTAATGTTTGATTGCTCAGTGAAATAACATTGAATAAATCAATGCTAATAAGTATCAGCATCTAAAATTCCATGTCTTGCATATATACCTGTCACCTCAGCATTACTTTTCTGTACTTTAGAGCAATAACACATAATTCAATTACCAAAATACACATGAGAAAAACAAGATAGGAAGTAAATACCACACTTTCTGTGAACACTTGTTATTTTAGCTATTAAGAATTCAATCCCCTCACTATTAGCCACCCAAATACCTTTTGTGTGCAGTCTTGGTCAGAGACTGCATCTTTTCTGTTCTGACAGAAGCTGCAGGCTACAAACTCACTAAGCCTTTTCCCATTATTTAACCACAAGTGACCCAAGCTCATCTAATGCACTGCTATTGGATAGAACTTTGGTCTTGAGCTAGAGATGCAGAAGCATGAGGAATAATTGGAGGCGAAACCTAATATCCAGCAGTTGTGCACCAGCATGGCCCTACTAGTTTTTAGTTACAGACCATTCAGAGTATTCGGTGCTTGTATTATACAAAGAGACACATATTTTGAAAATTACCTACTCCTAGTTAGAGGGAATTCACTAGAGGAACGGTGAGAAGTGATGGCAAACTACTCCAGGTGCTTAGTGTATTTTTCCTGCTTCCGTGGATTTGTCTATTCTCTAAACCTTGTCATCTGGGTTTCCACTTATCCTGTGGACACTCAATGCTATTTTGTCTAAAAGGAACAGGACTGGTCTCCTTTGCTTGCGAGAATATCTCTGTTCTATCCTACAATACAAAGTTCTGAAAAATAGTATTTTTAGAGAAGCTTATAATGAAGAATTTAAGTTGATTAATATTCACAAATAGTAAGAATAACCACAAAGTTTAACAATTGTAACAACCGTCCCAAGAAATTATCCTAATAAGTAACAATGAAATGCCTTCATTTGGTGATTTTCAGAGTGCTTTCCCATCTATTACCTTACTTGACAATAGCAACAAGCAAGAGAGACCAGAAGGACAGAATATGTTATCCCAATTTTATACACTGATATGGTTTGGCTCTGTATCTCCAGCTAAATCTCACCTTGAATTGCAATAACCCCCACGTGTCCAGGGCTGGACAAGTTGGAGATAATTGAAAACTGGGGGCGGTTTCCTTCATGCTGTTCTCATGATAGTGAGTTCCCACGATACCTGATGGTTTCATAAGGGTCCTCTTTGCTCAGCATTCATTTTCTCTACTGCCACCCTGTGAAGAGGTGTCTTCCGCCATGATTGCAATTTTCCTGAGCTCTCCCCAGCCATGCTGAACTGTGAGTCAAAGAAATCTCTTTATAAATTACCCAGTCTCACGTATTTTTTCATAACAGCATGAGAATGGACTAATACATACACATACATGATTAGATTGAGAATCAGACATTAATAAGCTTACTTTGCCACAGCAATAGTCAGGTATAGGCATGAGCCTAGAATCCAGCCTCCAGACTGTTGGCCCAGAATTCTCGTAAAGGAAATACAGTAAGTTCAATTTTTCACATGCAACCTATAAAGGCACAAGCCATATTATCAGTTTTACTGCAGTTACATGTGGAAGGAAGGTAAACAGGCATCCTAGATCCTAGAATAATTTTGTAATTGCTTCACCTGCTTAATATCTGGTTCACCTGGATGGATAAGCTCTCCAGCAGCTACCCTGTAGTAGTGTTCTTATTACCCAGTCAGAGTCACTGGATCATTTGTTAGAGAATTTAAAACATTTATTATATCTCTTTAGAGTATATGCAGAAACTTGTATTCAAATGAAACTTTAGACAGATACCCAGCATGTAAACAGAGAAGCCCTGATGCTCTGGCTGAAACAAGGCGAGTAAGACAAGAGCCCTCTGATCCCCACACTCGTGGCCCCCTATCACTCAGGACCGGGACTCCTTCAGAAAACGATTGATCTAGCCCTATTCTCATTTTACAAGTGGAAGTATGCAGGCCTGGGTAAATGATGTTGTTTTTGGAGTCAAGCCCCATATAAGAATTTCATAAAAGACCTGCAGCCCTGATTCACAGAAAAGTAACTTTTTTCCCAAATTCAGGGGAACATTGGATCTCCAAAGTTATTTTTTTTTATTATTTCAATAGGTTTTAGGGGAACAGGTGGTGTTTGAGTACATGAATAAGTTATTTAGTGGTGATTTCTGAGATTTTGGTGCACCCATCACCTGATCAGTGTATATTGTACCCAATATGTAGTATTTTATCTCTCACCTTCCTCCCATCCTTTCTTCTGAGCCTCCAAAGTCCATTGTATCATTCTTATGCCTTTGCATCTTCATAACTTAGCTCCCACTTATGAGTGAGACTATATATTGTTTGGTTTTTCATTCTTGAGTTACTTTATTCCTGAGTTATTCTAATTATCTCTAATTTTATGCAAGTTGCTGCAAATGCCATTATTTTGTTCCTTTTTATGGCTGAGTAATATTCCATTATATATCTATACACATATATATAAAATATTATCTATATCTATATAGATATATCACGTTTTCTTTATCCACTGGTGATTAATGGGGGGATCTCCAAAGTTGTATGTCAAAGGAAGGCCCTGTTCAGTGTCTTGAAAGAGAAGCATGAGCAGCCACAGCAGTTACACTAGGTTGTATATTCTTCAACCAGTGTGTTTCTTGAGGGCAGAGCCTGTGCTCTCAAACGTGTTTCTCCTCATGGTTAGAAGGACTACATGACTTACCTTCCAAACAAGAACATTTTGAGAGTGAAAAGAAAGTTGTTTATAATTACACCTGAAAAGCAGTTCAGGCCAAACAGAATGTGTAACCATCCTGCCAATGGTACCTTCATGTTCTACATAAAAAAGCTATATAGAGGCATTCAGTATTCAGTGGGCTTCATTTTACCCTTAATTATTCAGAATGCAAAAAATAAATTCTGTACCACTCAGAGATCTAACATGGCCCTATCATGGAAGAGATTCAGATTTTCCTTCAAGCACCTTCTTTGCAATATGTGTACCTCCTTGTCCCATCTGCTTAAGTAGGCACACACCTGCGCACACATGAAAAGAGGCTAAAAAGTGAGAAAATTTAATTTTGAAATACAAATAGTGAATTTTAAAAAATGAAATTAGTATCTGTTGAACTCAGGTTTATTAGAGAAGTTTCAATGATGACATTCTGGCTACTCCCTCCCACAACAAAATTTCCACTCTGGCCACATTCACAGAACATTCTGGAGGAAGCCAAAGGCCAGCATTGGGCTCTTTTTATGGAATACAGTGACAGGATACTTTTATGGGTGTACTAGTCCATTTTCATACTGCTATGAAGACATACCTGAGACCAGGTAATTTATAAAGGAAAAGATGTTTAATGGACTCATATTTCAGAATGGCTGAGAAGGCATCACAATCATGACAGAAGGTGAAGGAGGAGAAAAGGTATGTCTTACATGGCAGCAGGCAAGTGAGCATATGCATGAGAACTTCTCTTTATAAAACCATCAAACCTTGTGAGATTTATTCACTGTCATGAAAACAACATAGGAAAAACCTGCCCCCTGATTCAATTACCTCCAACCAGGAGCCTTCCATGACACATGGAGATTATGGAAGCTACAATTCAAGATGAGATTTGGGTGGGAGAAATTGGCCAAAACAAAGGGGCTAAAGGTCCCATGAAAGTCCAAAATCCAATGGGGCAGTCAAGTGTTAAGGCTCCAGAATGATCTCCTGTGACTCCATATCTCACATCCAGGTCATGCTGATGCAAGAGGTGGGTCCCCATGACCTTGGGCAGTTCCACTCCTGTGGCTTTGCAGTGTACAGCTCCCCTCCTGGCTGCTATCATGGGCTGGCACTAAGTGTCTGTGGCTTTTGCAGGCACAAAGTGCAAGTTGTCAGTGGATCTATCATTCTGGAGTCTGGATAATGATGGCTGTCTTCTCACAGTTCCACTATGCAGTGCCCCAGTGGGGACACTGTGTGAGGGTTCTCACCCCACATTTCCCTTCAGCACTACCCTAGCAGAGGTTCTCCATGAGGGTTCCACCCCAGCAGCACGCCTCTGCCTAGACATCCAGATGTTTCCATACATCCTCTGAAATCTAGGCAGAGGTTTCCAAAGGTCAATTCTTTACTTCTGTGCACCTGCAGGCCTAGATCATGTGAAAGCTACTAGGAGCTTGGGACTTGAACCATCTGAAGCAACAACCTGAGTGGTATATTAGACCCCTTTAAGCCACAGCTGAGACATAGAGCACCAAATCCTGAGACTGCACAAAGCAGCAAGGCCCTGGACCTGGCCCATTAAACCATTTTTTCCTCCTAGGTCTCCATGCCTGTGATGGGAGTGGCTTCTGTGAAGACCTCTGACATGCCCTAGAGGTATTTTCCCCATTTTCTTGGCAGTTAACATTTGGATCCTTGTTATTTATGCAAATTTCTGTACCCAGCTTAAATTTCTTTTCAGAGAATGGGTTTTTCTTTTCCATCACACTGTCAGGCTGGAAATTTACTGAACCTTTATGCTCTGCTTTCCTTTTAAACGTAAATTCCAATTCCTAACCATGTCTCTGTGAACGAATAAAATTGAATGCTTTAAAGAGCACTCAGGTCACTTCTTGAATGCTTTGATGCGTCGAAATTTCTTTCACTAGATACTCTAAATCAATCTCTCTCAAGTGCAAAATTCCACAGATCTTTAGGGCAGGGGCCAAACACTGCCAGTTGTTGGTTTTGTTTTGTTTGTTTGTTTTGTGGTTTTTTGTGTGAAGTATAGCAAGAATCACTTTTGCTACAGTTTCAAATTAGCCCCTCCTCTCCAACTGAGACTCAGCCTGGACTTTATTACTATCAGCATATTACTATCAGCATTTTGGTCAAAATCATTCAACAAGTCTCTAGGAAGTTCCAAACTTTCCCATATCATCTTGTCTTCTTCAGAGCCTTCCAAACTGTTCCAACCTCTACATGGTACCCAGTTCTGAAGTCGCTTTCACATTTTCGGGTATCTTAATAGCAGTACCCCCACTCTACCAGTACCAAAGTACTGTATTAGTCCATTTTCATACTGCTATGAAGAAATATCCAAGACTGGGTAATTAATAAATAAAATGAGGTTTAATGGACTCACAGTTACACATGGCTGGGGAGGCCTCACAATCCATGAGTGAAGGTGAAGGAGGAGGAAAGGCATGTTTTACATGTCAGTAGGCAAGAGAGTGTGTGCAGGGGAACTGCCCTTTATAAAACCATCAGATCTTGTGAGACTTATTTACTATAATGATAACAGCATGGAAAAAACATGGCCCCTTGATTCAGTTACCTCCCACCAGGTTCCTCCCATGACAAGTAGGAATTATGGGAGCTAAAATTCGAGGTGAGATTTGGAAGCAGACACAACCAAATCATGTCAATGGGATACCACTGCCCTCATTATTACCTGTCTGTTTTCCTTAGATACAAAGTAAATGACTTTCTGACCTCCTTACTCTGGGTCTTGTTTTGAAATAATCACTTTCTTTCACCACTTAAGTGATTTGTGTTCCCACATTTACGTTGAAAACCAATCACTTCAACCCTGCATAATGTTACAATTTTAATTTCAGGAAAAAAGTGTGATTGTTTTCCTAATCAATGTGTGCTTTCATGATTCCTATATTCCTTGTATTGACAATTTGTTGATGATACTACAGAGGTAGGATAGCATTGTATAGAAAATACAATTAACTTTTCACATCCTTTACTATTTCTTGATCATATTTTGGATTAGGTGGATTTTGGACTTTCATGGGGCCTGTGGCCCCTTTGTTTTGGCCAATTTCTCCCATTTGAAATGAATGTATGTATGCAATGCTTGTGTCTCCATTGTATCTGGGAAGTAATTAGCTTGCTTTTGATTTTTACAGGCATAGGCAGAAGGGACTTGCTTTGTCTTAGATGAGACTTTAGACTTGGGCTTTTGAGTTAATACTCATATGAGTTAAGACGTTGGGGGACTGTTGGGAAGGCATGATTGTGTTTTGAGGATATGTGAGAACATGAGATTTGGGAGGGGCCAAGGGCAGAATAATATGCCTTGGCTGTGTCCCCACCCAAATCTCATCTTGAATTGTAGCTCCCATAATCCCTATGTGTCATGGAATGGATGCAGTTGGAGGTAATGAAATCTTGGGGATGGTTACCCTCATGCTTTTCTTGTTATAGTGAGTGAGTTCTCACAACATCTGATAGTTTCATAAGGGGCCTTTTCTTTCACTTAGCACTTCTCCTTCCTGCCACCATGTGAAGAAGGACTTGTTTGTTATCCCTTCTGCCATGACTGTAATTTTCCTGAGGCCTTCCCAGCCATGCTGAACTGTGAAGCAGTTAAACCTCTTTTTTTTAGTTAATTACCCAGTCTCTGCTATGTCTTTATTAGCAGTGTGAGAATGGACTAATACATAAGTATATATGTGTATGTGTATATAGATATAGAGATATATATGGATTAGAGCTACACACGGGAGTTATTATATAGGAAGCAGCCATTCTAATAATGTAAAATTGCTTTTTCATGTCTCTTCCGGAACTTCTAGATCTCTTTGGATAAATGGCTTCATAGAAAATGTGAATGAAAAAATGTGACCTCAATGATCTGGAAGTGAACAGTGCTCAGGAAATATCGCCATGCCATGACCCCATCAGTCTACACACTTTGACATTTATCAGTGGATACGTGAAAGGGTATTAAACACCCTCCCCATTCTACTTTTCCTCTACTCCATCCCATACTTTACAAATCTTTATTTCTTTGCTCATGCTTACAATAAAAGTCACCCCACAGAGAAATGATTCTGACTGCAGGCCAAGTTTAGCATTTTGAATATGTCTAGCTTGGCACATGAGTGGAGCTCTCTGTCCACAGAATGGCAGCAAATACATATGCTGCAATTTCTGGGCAGTATTTGTTCTTCAATCTCACTTCTTTCCTAGCTGTGCCAACTTCTGGGTATGTCCAAACTGAAACCCTAAGATCATATCATAAAACTAATTAGATAAAAAACTTAAGGGGAATGAAAAACTGGAAAGAAAACAAAAAAAATTAAATATGCACTCCCATTCTTCCCCCTTTCCCTCTATTCTCTTCCTCCACTTACCACTTTTCATTTGTGTTAGAATCTTTTTCTTTAAGACTGCAGAGAAAAAGTATATTCATTTCATCCTCAAAAAAGAAGCTACAGGTCCAATTAGTCATAGGTTCTTCCTAAAATAGACTAAACTAGATTACTAAAAGCAAGCAAAGCATTAAAAACGCTTTACCAACACACTCATGCAGCTGGTCCTAAAGGTGCAACTGACATTGTCTATTGGCTTCTTCCACCAAATATTGTATTACAGATTGCCCTTTCCTTAGGCCAAATGTTCCTATTCTAAGATGTTTGCTTAATGGCTCAGGCTTTCATCTTAAAAAAAATAAAAAATTTTAAAAAACTTTTAGATTTAGGGGTACATGTACAAGTTTTTTATACAGGTAAATTGCATGCCAGGGAGGTTTGGTGTCCAGATTATTTCATCAGCCAGGTAATAATCATAGTATTTGATAGATAGTTTTTGATCCTCACCCTACTCCCATCCTCTACCCTCAAGTAGGCCCATGTGTCTGTTGTTTCCTTCTTTGTGCCCATATGTACTCAATGATTAGTTCCCACTTATAAGTGAGAAAATATGGTATTTGGTTTTCTAGTCTCATTTTACTTGACTTAGGATAATGGCCTTGAACTCCATCCATGTTGCTGCAAAGGATGTGATCTTATTGATTTTTTATGACTACATAGTATTCCATGGTGTACATGTAACACATTTTCTTCATGCTGCCTACTGTTGATGGGAATTTACATTGATCCCACATCCTTGCTACTATGAATAGTGCTGCCATGAATATATGCATACATGTGTCTTTATGGTAGAACAATTCATATTCCTTTGGATATATACCCAATAATGGGATTGCTTGGTCAAATGGTAATTCTGTTTTGCATTCTTTAAGAAATTACCAAACTGCTTTCCACAATGGCTAAAATGATTTACATTCCCACTGGTAGTGTATAAATATTCTTTTTTTCTCCACAATCTCATCAGCATCTATTTTTTGACTCTTTAATAGGAGCCATTCGGACTGGTATGGGATGGTATCTCACCGTGGTTTTGATTTGCATTTCTCTAATGATTAGTGACATTGAACATCTTTTCATATGCTTTTTAAGTGCATGTATGTCTTCTTTTGAAAAGTGTCTGTTCATGGTCTTTGCCTGCATTTTTTATGTGGTTGCTTGTGTTTTGCTTGTTAATTTATTTAAGTTTTTTATAGATTCTGGATATTAGATAACTTCGTCAGGTACAGTTTGCAAACATTTTCTCTAATTCTATAGGTTGTCTGTTTAATCTATTGATAGTTTATTTTGCTGTATAGAAGGTCTTTGGTTTAATTAGGCCCCGTTTGTCAATTTTTGCTTTTGTTGCAATTGCTTTTAGCATCTTTATCATGAAATATTTGCCAGGTCTTATGTCCACAATGCTATTTCCTAGGTTATCTTCCAGGATTTTTTTAGTTTTAGGTTTTATATTTAAGTCTTTAATCCATCTTGAGTTGATGTTTGTATATGGCGTAAGGAAGAGGTCCAGTTTCAATTTCAATCTGCTTATGGCTAGGCTTGTATCTTCAATATGGGTAAACCTTTCCTTTTTCTGCCCATGTTGGGTTGCAATTGCTGCAAATGCCCATTAGCAGTTATTACCCAGCATCATAATACTAAAATCATCCCAGGGAATTTCCCCTGTCTCAAACATATACAATCTTACCCCTGTGGTAGAGTAACAACCCCAATTCATTTCGGTAATCATTATTGATTATTCCAGGCAGTGAATTATCTTCTTTTTGGCTTTCTTATTCACTGTCTTCAGGGCCTGTAGTAATAGTCACAGAACCCAATTCAGTAGGAATTACTACATTCCCTGATGAAAATATTTCTTGTCTGGAACCACAGGCTTCATCCTAGTCATGCCTAATATCATGAGCATAGGAAGCAAAAATTGTCTGAATAAGTTCTAGATGTGATGGTGAAAGGGGCCACTCCTACTTACTCTTTTTGGTTCAAAGTTCTAGGGGAGCACAATGTTACAGTAACTGTTGTGCCACACAGCCAATGTTGTTTCAATGCATGTATGGTATACTAGAGGATATGCTCCTCAATTCCACAGAAGACTGTGCTAGTGCTGGTGCTGTACGTGAGCTTTCAATTGAGCCAACCTAAAATTCTATTAGACTGGCTACTTCTAAGCAATAAAGTACTAGGTAAGCCAGTGAATTTTATGATCATGATCTTGTTGCCATACTTTTTTGATATAAAATTGGTCCCTTGTTCAGACAATATTTCCTAGAATAATGTGATGATAAGTAAGGTATTGTGAAATCTATTACTGGCAAAGACAGCAAACCTGAGTCCGAAATACATGTTATTCTGTGAAAGCCAAATTGCAGCCTCTTCTATAGTAGTCAGATAGGTGGCTGGCTTGTCATTTCTAGAAGTGACATCATATCAGTCAATGGTTTGTGTTGGGCTCTGCTGCGGGCATGTTGGGCACTCAGGAGAGGCAGTATCCAGATTAACCTAATTGAAAAAGAACGATTATACCTACACTCATGTGCAGTCTGCATTTCTATTTTAATGGCCACTCTGGTCTAGTTATGGACTGCCTGGGGAAACACTGAAGTGGTTAGAGACACAGGATAGCTAATATCCACAGGATAGGTCATCTGGTCCAATTATGTTAGATATTCTCCTCCATAATAAATGCTCTCTCCTTCAGAATAATGGGAGAGGTGGTAGTTCATGTATTTTGTACTTCTCCCGTATATCACTACACACCTTTTACAAGACCCTACTATCACATGCCTTTCAGTTCAGTGACTCACCAGGGAAGCAATCAGTTCTGCCCAGGACCCAGTATTTATTCATACTTCAGGCCCCATGTTTCTTCATACAAAGTGGTTGATTGACTGTATTGTCTACAGTTCTAACTACTGAAAAGATTTCACTTCCTGAATTCAGCTGTAATGAAACAACTACAGTTTCTTCCTCATCTAAACATGTAACACAAACCCATTTGTAAAAGAAGTCTGAGTCCTTTTCTCCTTCACATTTTGATAAAAGTAATCCCCCACGAGCTCAAAAGTATGAGCTGAGATGATAATATCATGCAAAAGAAAGAGGTAACCTAGGAGTCTAGATTATCTGTTCCTTCAATTTATCCATGCCTTCTGGACCTGCTTCAGTTTAATGCCAAATGTAATGTTTATGTTATACAACAAATTGCTGATATTCCTACCAGACTTATCTGATAATACCTACTTTATGATGAGAAGCTCAGTTTATATAATCATCTGGGGTTCTGTGGTCAGGCACTTAATCTCTACCAGGGTCTAAAATAAACTGGGAAATGTATTTTCCAATGGACATTAGTTCCCTGATGAGAACATGGCTTTACTACATAATCTTTGGTATCTGCCATGGAGCTTGCCAGAAACTCCAAACATCATCATTACCTACCACAAATACCACTAATATGCTAGATCATAGGGTCCAAGTAGCATGGGTAATTATACTGGTGCTCAAACATAATGCGGAGCTTTTCCTTACTCAAGGGCCTCAAAACCGTCAGCTTTTCTTGTTGCCAATAAATGGACCCTATCCATATATGAAAGTGCAATATATGTTACTTCCAAATCCTGGAAGCTTCTTGCTACATTCATAGTGATGCCGGTAATAATAGGAGTTGTAGGTACAAAAACTTGTCCTCAACCTCAGAAAAGATGTTCTGATAAGCTCCAAAACACTGGACTTCTAAAGATACCAGCAAAGTAGCAGGAACCTGAATATTCATTGGATCTGTCTTAAACTCTCTGATATGTATTTGTCTTACTTGACCATGCAGGTGCTTGCCACTTTCTCCTCAATGGGTCTAAGGATCTTTATATGTTAAATATAATGTTGGAGCAATTGAAGTCATTGTGAAATGTATTAAGACAGCAGAAGAGTTAACATAGCTCTGGAGCAACAGTATGAGTGTATATGGTTGTTTCTGCCTTATAAATATAAATACTCTCTGACTGATGATGCTTATCCAGCAATATAATGATAAATGCTTAACCACTCTATCTCAGAAAGAAAAACAGAAGGAAGACAAAGACAGAGAGAGAATGAGAGAGACAGATAAGGAGAGAGGGAGAAAAAGGAAATGGAGGAAGGGAGGGAGAAAGAAAAGAAGTCTAGATTTTAGTGTTTCCCAAATTTACTGGTGTGTTCCAGCTTTCAACATGATATAGCTAAGCGAGATATTGACATTATATCATCAGTGTATTGACAACAGAACGGCCAACATATCATTTGTCACATAGCCTCTATAAGACACCAATCTCTCTATAAGACTAAATGTAGTTTGGGTCTTAGCGAATCAGAATTAACTTAGTATTGTGTCTAACTATTTTCAGGAAGCCTAGATATTCATCTTTTCCTAGAGAAAGGTTATTCAGCAAATGGCAGTACCCTTGGAAGAAAGATCAGTGGAATATTACTGAACCTTTTGAGTTTTCCTTAACATAACCTGGCTTCTCTTTTAATCACAGGCTGCAGGTCTGTGAACTGACTTTGACTCAGAAACTATGTGAACAATCAGTTTTCCAGTAGTGATACCAATATCACCCACCACCACTGCCTTCTCTTCTCCTCCTCCTCCTCATATTTCCTTTTCTTCTTCTTCAACAGCCTTATTGAGATACAATTCACATACCATGAACATTCCCCTTTAGGGTGTACAGTTCAATGGTTTTAAGTATATTCACAGACTTGTGCAACTATCACAATCACAAGAAACCCCATCCCCATTAGCAGTTATGTCCCCATTCCTGTTCTTCTCCAGGCAACCATTAAACTATTCTCTGCCTTTATCAATATGAGTATTCTGGACACTTCATATAAGTGGAGTTATACAGTATATGGTCTTTCATAACTGGTTTCTTTCATGGTGGCATAATATTTTCAAGGTTTATCCATGTTGAAGCAAGTTGATCAGTATTTGATTATTTTTAATACCAAATAACATTCCATTGTATAGATACAACAAATTTTGTTTATTCATTTGTCAGTAAATCAATATTTGAGTTCTTTTCAATTTCTGATTTTTATAAATAATATTACATCATCAATTGCATCATACCAAATCAATGACAGTACCTGTTCTGATTAGTGACTACTTCTCTCTCCAAAGTGCTCCTCACCAACAGCCATCTTTCAAAACATAATTTTGGTTGTCTTGAACAGCTTTTTAAAAATCATATCCTCCAAATTTTGTATTGGCCATTTTCCCCAAATTTGGCAGAAATTCATTCAAGTCATTTTCACAGAATTAAAAAAATAGCAGTTAGAGTGTAAATCAGTTCAACCATTGTAAAAAGCAGTGTGGCAATTCCTCGAAGAGCTAAAAACATAACTACCATCTGACCCAACAATCGCATTACTGACTATATACTCAAAGGAATATAGATTATTCCACCATAAAGACACATGCACATGTCTGTTTATTGCAGCACTATTCACAACAGCAAAGACCCAAATCAACCTAATGCCCATCAATGGTAGACTGGATAAAGAACATATGATACATATATAGCCATAATACAACCATTAAACAAAGAATGAGAGCATGTTTTTTGCAGGAACATGGATGGAGCTGGAGGTCATCATCTGCAGCAAACTAATGCAGGAACAGAAAAGCAACTACTGCGTGTTCTCACTTATAAGTGGGAGCTAAGTGATGAGAACACATGGACACAAGAGGGAAACAACAGACACTGGGGCCTGCTTGAGGGTAGAGGATGGGAGGAGGCAGAAGAACAAAAAAAGTAACTATTGGGTAGTAGGCTTAGTACCTGGGTGACAAAATAATCTGTACAACAAAACTCCATGACACGAGTCTACCCATGTAACAAATCCCTGATGTACCCCTGAGCCTGAAATAAATTCTTTTAAATAGCAGTTAGAAATCTAACTTTATCAAATAATACAGAAAAATAGATCATAGCATAGTGTATGTTTTGTACCTGCACTTGTATTTAACACCATATTGTGAATATATTTATTCTTAAGTAACTATAGACCTACTTCATTCTTTATAAGAGCTCTGTAATATTATATATACAGTATATACATTAAAGATATATTACATGTTTTTTCACCTGTGGCAAAGTTTCTGTAAGATAAATTCCTAGAGAAGAAATTACTAGCCAGAAATAGTGTAAATATATTAATAGATCACAACAATTACTATCTGAAACAATTGAAAACCTTGGCACTCCTACCAACACCATATGGAAATGACTGTTTCTCCACAGCTTTACCAGTATTGAATAATATCAGTAGTTCCTATTGTGAGCTGAAGGGGCAGCAGCAGCCATGGCAAACTCTCTCTGGTGCTGGCAGAAATGTAAAAGGGAAAGTAGAAACCCTGGAGGTCTCTGAAGTCCTACTCTCAGACTGTCATTTCAACTACATTTCATGGACTAAAGTCAGTCATGTGGGTGAATCCAAATTTAAAGGGCTCTAGAGTATACTATGATAGGTGTACAATAGTTAAAGAAATTGTGAATTTAGCCATATTCAAATCCAATCTAATCCCATTTTTATTTCGTTTCTGTGTTTGTTTTTTTCAGGATGAGAAGGCCTAGTAAAGTGAAGCAATTTATGCAGTTCCTTTCCTTGTTAAACTAGCACAGGAGGGAAGCAGGTTTGTAAAATGACCTATTACTTAATCTTCATTGATCTTCTATGAACAGCCTCTCTAAATGGTGCTTTTACCCCTTCCAAATGAAATGACAGGTTTTACAGATTCCACGTGGTGAGTAGGCCTAACTACTTTACTCAGGACAGTTTCCATTACTAAGCTTTATTCTGCAATATAGGAATGTAATATAAATATAATTGTTTTTCCATTGATTTTTAAAGGGTAGCAAATTGCTCAACAAAATACCTTTGCTGAGAAAAGCAACATTTTTCAAGGTATACATAGGCTTTCTCTCAAATAGGACTTCACTGGCATTCTGCAATAATGAGGCTTACATGAATTTTAAGCCTTCCAGAATATACATTTTTCTAAAAGAAATGAAAACATCGGCAGTTGGAGAAGAGGTCCATTGTAGAACAATAAATGTAGTTTTCATGAAACCCTCCATTGCATCTTACTCAGACACAAGAAATAAAAAACACAAGTACTTCTCTCACTTCGCAAATATGGCAGTCCATATCTGCCATTTGAAATATTGAAAGAAAAACCATTTTCTGATATTATTAGTCTGTCATATCATAGGCAGTTTTGGTTGCAAGAAACAGAAGCCAACCATGACTGATTTAAGCACAAAACTACATTAAAGAATGTTGAATAGTTTACAGAATCTTAATGCTGGAGTGTTGAGAACAGTCAAAGGGAAAAGCAAAAAGATAAGTCAGAGAACCAAGTTTAAGGATATGAGAAAAATCTCCCCGAACACCATTGCATCTTGAAAGAGATTCTAAAGCTTGTATTGCTGATTCAACCACCGCTGGACAAAGAATGGATGTTGCCACAGGAACTGCTGCCACTATTGGCTCTCAAAACTTGATGTAACCTCTGTTACCTGTCTCCAGAATGCATCCCACAGGTCTTTCTTCTTTACATTCCCACCTTCTCAGTCGAAGACTGAGAAAACCTATGTGTGGGTGTACAAATAGGCAGAACTCAAGGAGAAATTGAGGAGTAAGTAACTGGCATTGTATGCTTGTATATTAGGATGGCTTTCTGTCATACAGTGAAAGATGATCAATCAAATGTAGAAAGAGAATTCAGAGGCTGGGAAGCCAGAAAAACTAGCAATATATCATTTGTTCAGAATATTGGGAATATTTCTTTATGAGGGCAGAAGTTAAAATCTTTCCTTATAACTTTTTCTATTTCAAATAGTTATTTAAATGGAGAGGCTACAATAATATTAACCTTTTCCACCCCTTTTGGTCAGTGTTTATGCTTCCTTTTGTTTTGAGGACCACATAGTTTTTAATCCAATATGATTTTTTTGGTTCATTTTACCTCTCCAGAATTATTATAACCACTAGTAAAATTAGACTTACTTCTACACCTTAGTTCATATTTTCCATTTATCATACTTATTTGACTTCTACTTTCCCTTTTTTTTTCCACTGGAGATTTTTCCTCTATGGGTTTGTATTTTATACATGCTGTGTTAGTCCATTCTTCCATTACTATAAAGAAATACCTGAGACTGGGCCATTTATAAAGAAAAGAGACTTAATTGGCTCATGGTTGTGCAGGCTGTACAAGCATAGCTCCAGCATCTGCTTCTGCTGAGGGCCTCAGGAACTTCCAATCATGGAGGAAGGGAAAAGAGCAAGCATGTCACACACAGAGAGCAGGAGCAAGAGAGAGCAGGAAGAAAGCCCAGACTTTTAAACAACCAGCTCTCATGAGAACTAACAGAGCAAGAACTCACTTATTACCTTGGGGAAGACACCAATCCATCCATGAGAGTTCCATTCCCATGATCCAATACTTCCCACTACACCCCACCTATAACATTGGAGGTGACATTTCAACATAAGATTTAGAAGCAACAATCATACAAACCATATCACATGCTCTTCCATTTTGGGTTACTTATTAAATCCTGTGCATATATTTCCATTCACTTACCAATATATTAAACGTATCAATATTCGCATCATTAAGGATTAAGACAAAGATCACAGCACATCGTCACCTCCATTTATTCTCTTGGTGCTACTTTCACTTCCCACTGCCAAATAACTCTTGTGCTTTCCAAAACAATGCCCCTAGCCACACGTGAATCTTTAAATTATTTTAATTAAATAAAATTTAAAATTTAGTTTCTCAGTCTCACCAACCACATTTCAAGTGATTAATGGTTCCATGTTACTAATGACTTCTACATTGAACGGTACAAATAAGAAATATTTTTATCACAGAGAGATCAATTGTGCAACACTGACTTAGACTTTTATTGTAGATCATATGGACACACATTTTACATATTCGATTCTTAGTTATTTAAGCATTAATAAAATGTACTGATGTATTGCTCTATTCTATTTTCCTTATAGTTTTTCTGTATTTATTCGTTCTCTTGCTATGCTTCTTCAAAGACTATTTTCCAAGAAGAAATTTGTATGTTCAATTTTTATGAATTCTTTATTCCTGATAACATCTTCAGTTTGTACTTACTGTGTCAATATTAGTTTAACCTCATATAAAATTCAAGGTTTAACATTCATTTCCCTCATCACTTTGACCATGATTTTCCTTTATCTTCTGAAATCCTTGATTCTTTTGAGACATCACGTGACAATTTCAGAGGTTAAATTGAAATACTGGCTCCAATTCTTAATTGTCCTCTCTATCCATATCTTTCACATGTAACTTTGCTGATGCTCACACAAAAATCATAGTGCACTCAGAGCTCCTTGAATTTGGATTCATCGACATGACTGACTCTAGTCAATGGAACATGGCTGAAATGAAAGAGCACTGGACTGAGACTAAGACTTAAGAGATCCCAAGGGGGCTGGGCGCGGTGGCTCACGGCTGTAATCCCAGCACTTTTGGGAGGCGGGAGGATCGTGAAGTCAAGAGATAGAGACCATCCTGGCCAACTTGGTGAAACCCCATCTCTACTAAAAATACAAAAGTTAGCTGGGCGTGGTGGTGGGCGCCTGTAATCCCAGCTACTCAGAAGGCTGAGGCAGGATAATCGCTGGAACCCGGGAGGCAGAGGTTGCAATGAGCCAAGATCGCTCCACTGCACTCCAGCCTGGTGACAGCGAGACTCCTTCTCAAAAAATAAAAATAAAAAAAAGAGACTCCCCAGAGTTTCCACTTTCCCTTTTGCATTTCTACCATCACTTGAGAAAGAACTTACCATGATGACGGCTGCCCCTTCAGCCTAGACCACAAGAAGCAAGGAGTGGGTTGTTACAAAGTTGTTTGATGGAAGTTCTCACTGATTTACAAAAGTAATCGTGGTTATGATTGGCTACACATTGTTGAACAATGGGGTATGAGTTATGGCATCCAGGGTATGGCATTTTATGGCTACTTGGCATCAGTTAGTCTAGAGTTCACATAGCAAGTGATGTCAAGAGGTAATTATTTAGCTCAAGGGAGAAGGAAGTGACTTGCTATCACATTTTTAATGTCTCTCTGGTCCTGATAACTTAAAAGGGCCTGCATTCCTCAGATTACAATTTTTTTGTTTCTCAGAACACGTGGTAGCCACTCAGTGGTGAATGTAGGTGTGAGTACATTCCCTGAAGAGTGATTATAGATCCTAACACCAACTTCAGCCTTTCCCACAGTACTTCTCACAGTGAGCAGACAGCCTCCTGCTACAAACCTCACTCCAGACGTAAGCACCTTTTTCTGGGCCTTGTGCTTGTTTTTCTCTACCTTCTACCGTCATGAATTTATTGATGAGTACAGCTGTGGACCCTAATAACTCTGAGAGGGAAGGGTTAATATTCGTCTGCATACTCCCAGTAGGCCATGCATGCTTGGAGCATAGTAAATATTCAATCAATGTTTATTGACCAAATAGAAACAACAGAACTGTGACCCAGACCAGAGAAGTGAGGATTAAAATCAGTTCCACATGTACATATGAGGAATAGCTGCCACCTCCATGACTCCAAAATCTTTTATTGTTGTCCACTTATTGAAAATTGAGGTCAACATAACCTTCAGACTACATATGCTTTCTATCACTCTGTTCTATGAGAAGTGGAAACCAAGTTACACGCAAAGCAAAGTGAAAACACTGTGAGGTCATGTCCCTATTGTCAGTTCCTAGGAAAAGAGATAATGTCATATTTTATTGTCTCTAAACCAGAACAACAATGTAAAATAATTCCCTATTTTCATAATAGTAATATTCAGATCCTAAGGCTGCAGTGGCATAGATTTTTGTTGGAAGATGCATTTTGGAGAGAATTTGACAACACATAGAATTGCTATAATCCATGTCTTCTAATGCCATCTTGGCACTATCCTAATTCTCTTTTCAGATGTTCTACTAGAATGGGTGAGAGTGAGGATGTCTTCCTTCTGTGGACAGTTTTTTTTTGTTTATAAATTTAGCAAATACTGTGCCAGTGTGTAGTTTGCCGTCATCTCCACAGAGATAGGACACTAACAGGAATATTTTGCTTGACACAAATTCAAGGACACCCACTGTGCAAGGAGAAATCATGCATCACAAGAAAAGGAAATGTTAGATTTTGCATAACGTTGTTCACTTACCTTAAAACATGTGTTCAATTTAAACTCCTTCGGTGAACACTGCAGTCTTGAGAGAGTAAATGACAAAGAAACAAGAGGATAGACACATGCCAGAGTAAAATCTTACTCAAAATATCAGGGACAGTGCATTTTGCAAAAGCTGCAGCCGTTTGGGCATTCTCACGGCACGTGGAATGGATAAAATGTGTGCAAAATCCTGAGCAGTCTCTATTGAATGATGTAGCATTTTGCTTGTCTTTTCAGTAAAATTTAACAACTTAGTGTGACATTGAAATTGTTTCCTTTATAACTTCTATAGTGTCATTTTTTACTTTATGTCATACAATCTCCTTATAGGTAAATCTGTAATTTAAAATTAGAAATCTCTTTTCAACATGCTGACAATTAAGCCCTAATAGACAGGCAGTTCTATCAAGTCCTGCCTGACATCAAATTTGGCTTTCTAGGAGGTCCTGGGAGATTTTGCCCAAAGACATTTTCTCCATATGTGTCTCTGCAATTTAGGATTGAGTTTACACATGCTCA
The DNA here is from genome assembly GCF_003255815.1 of Theropithecus gelada. Classification (NCBI taxonomy): domain Eukaryota; kingdom Metazoa; phylum Chordata; class Mammalia; order Primates; family Cercopithecidae; genus Theropithecus; species Theropithecus gelada. Next base: position 81,426,213 of record NC_037676.1, read on the forward strand.
TGTTCATATTTTAGGCAAGCAAAATCTCAGTAATGTTTTATTGATCTTACTTCAAAAAATTAGAGCTTAATTGGAGGAAAGAGATTGTTCTATCTGGATATTTTTGATAAGGTAGACCCTTAGGGAAGATCATTAGGCCCTAACTGGGAAAAGAAATTGGTCCTACTGCTGCCCCCTCAAGCTATTTCTTCTGCTTATCTTAACAAGAAAGGCCTAGTGGGGCTCTGTGTTCAGGCATAAAGCAGGCTTGGATTTTATGGAATTACATGGAAACTGAGTGACCAATGAGACGCTGTTGCTAGGGAGAGATTGTAATATATGCTAATGAAATCTGAGTTAATATTTAGTTTTTTAAAGAAAGAGGAAGAAAAGAATCTCTCTCTCTCTCTCTCTTTCTTTTTCTCTTTCCTAATCTCTCTCATGTACTTTCGATATTAGATACTCTATGCTTATATCAAAATTACTTTTGCCTTTTGTTTACCCAGCCCTTGTTTATCCTGTCCTCACTGTCATACATTTCAGACATTTTTTTTCTTTTTTGCTACTCTATCAGTTTCTCTTTCTACCAACAAAATCACCATCTCTCATTCTATCATTGATACGTTGCTGGTGATTTTGTTAATGTTAAATCTTAAGATAATAAATTTCACACCAAATATCAAGTGTCCAAGGTGATAGGGAAGGGTGTAGGGGGCCTACATCAGGACAGAGGCCTGGGAGAAAATCTGGACAGGCTCCCAGGAGCTAAAATGCCTAATACCATGTCTGCCCACAGGGTCACTCACTTTTGCAGGATTTCAGCTAATGGCAGTCAACAGAAATTCTTAAAACAGGCCAAGTTGTGCAACATTCTCAAAATCATACAATGCCTATTGCTCAATAATTATTTGCTGAGGATAAATGAGTGAGAAAGTAGTATTTTCTTCTTTGGGAAAAATAACATAGTATGGGCCTTTTACTGCAGTCCAATAATGAGTAAAATGAATCATAAATTTATGAGCCTCAATGATTAAGGAAAATACTCCCAACCAATCTCCAACATGTGCGCATAAACCCCATATCACATTAAGATAGTGTCTCCTATTTTTTATCCCATATTTCTATGAGTGATGTTAAATCTTTAATAAAATTAAGTATTAAATGATAGATTTTTCATTGAATTTTATCATGTTTAAAATTCTCTCCCTTTGGAAAAAAGTCAATGTCATTTCCTCTAATTTCTTGTCTATGCTTTGAATTATTTTAAATGGTTGTTATATATTTGTAGAAACAGATACAGATAATACAGATCAAGTAATCCCCAAAATATAAATTCTCAATTTTATTACTATTTACTTTAACTCCACTTCTAAGCCAAGAGACTGGAGCAAAACAAGTAAAGTTTGTTGCTGAGGGTAAAGCACAATTAGTTCTGTCTGTTATTCCATGGCCTTGGTAGATACCTTTGTCTTTCCAAACAACACCTCTGGTCCCTGAACACAATCAGTAAGATCTTGTGATATGCCTACCCTTCTCAAGCCAGGAGGACTTGAGATGGGCTCATGTTCAACTCCATTAAAATTATTTTCTTGTTTATCACACGTCTTCGCTCATGTGGAATCAGAGTGTACAGTTCTGTCTCCCATCTGCCTAAGGTGGGCAGATCAAACACTGAGGTGTGAACTGACTTCCTTTAACTTCAGAGTAAGTATTCACAATGTAGGATCATCAAGTCTGCAAAAATAGTAATAATAATAATAATAATAAAGTAGTTTTGGGCTATCATCTGTCCTAAGAGTGATTTCACATTTTATTTGCCAGACTTTTGGCTCTGCATTTGGCTCTGAGCTGCCCTGGAAGTGTGTCTGATGTTTATGAAATGCCTCGATATGTTTGCAATTTGCATTTGCCAACTCTATTTGGAAATCAATATATAAGGGTAGAGAAAAAAGTAAAGGCAACTATAATATTGCCAAATATAACTCTTTTCCATGATCTTTCTTTTTCTTGAAAATGATTGTTTTGATATGAAATGATGACATGAATTTGCAGGAAAATAAGAACCATTTTTGCTATGGCTTATTTCCTAGGGTATGTGTAACATATGATTTCTATCATTGTCAGTGCTTTGCCAGTGTTTGCTATTCTCAAAAATCTCAGAGCCTTACATTCCATTTTTGTAAATGTGTCCAGTATTTCTGGCTGTGGCAGAGTGATGAATGAATGATGAATGAAATTTTGCCATCATTTCTTAAGCCCCACCCCACCCCCATACCTGGCTCCATACCAAAGATTCAAGCCATTTCTCTCACTTCTATTCATTCTCTGACTTATGTTGTTCTCTGGCTGGTTTTCTACACATCCCATTGACTGGCCTGAATTATACTGTTCCCAACCTGGAAATTCTTTCTTTAGTTCTTGCCCTTATCCAATCCATTTTTTTTCATTCATCTTTTGTCTCACCATCTAGTTTGCAAATCACTTGAGAGCAATGATCATCTTGTACCTTTTTTGCATTCTTCATGATATCCTGCACAGTACTAGGCACAATGCATGCACTCACACTCACGTAGTCACATATTGGTTGGAAGCCATGGGTACGTGTGTATGTGTGTTTATATATGTACTTATACATATATACCCATTATATTATATATATTACATTATGGGTATATCTGTGTACATTATGTGTGTGTATATATAATGTATGTTATGTATACACATTTTATGTCATACATGTATAAAATTTTATATATAAAATCTTATAAAAATATAAATATATAAATACAATTATAAATATATGTATATATGTATAAACAATATACAGTTTACCCTTGAACAATATAGATTTAAACTATGTAGGCCCACTTACATGTGAATTTTCTTCTGCCTCTGCCACCTATAAGACAGTAAGACCAACTCCTTATCTTTCTCCTCTTCCTTAGCCAGCGTATTCAATGAAAAGATAAAGACGATGAAGACCTTTATGATGATCCACTTCCACCTACTGAATAGTAAGTATATTTTCTCTCCCATGTGATGTTCTTAGTAACATTTTCTTTACTCTAGCTTACTTTATTATAAAAATATAATATATAATAATACAACATACAAACTATGTGTTAATTGACTATGTTATTGCTATACCTCCCGGTCATCAATAGGCTCTTGGTAGTTAAGTTCTGGAGGAGTCAAAAGTTATACATGGATTTTTGACTACTGGGGGAGTCAGTTCTCTTAATCCCCTAATTGTTCAAGGGTTAACTGTAAATAATATATATTATTAATATGCACCCAACATCATGTTGCACTCTACTAGATAGTCTGTTTGGGCTGCTATAACAAAATACCACAGACTGCGTGGCTTATAAACAACAGAAATTTATTTCTCATGGTTCTGAAGGTTTGAGAAGTCAAAGATCAAGGAACCAGCACATTCAGTATCTAGTGAGAACCTTCTTCTTTATAGACAGCCATTGTCTGACTATGTCTTCACATGGTGGAAGGGATGAGGGATCTCTCTGGGGTCTCTGTTATAAGGGCACTAACCCCATTTATGAGGGCTTTATCCCCATCATCTAATCATCTCCCAGCACCCCTGCCTCTTAATACCATCATCTTGTGGGGTGAGGATTTCAACATATGAATTTGGGGGGAACATGACCATTCAGTCCGTTGCATGGGTACTTTAATGGCATGAGAAACCAGAACATCTTCCCTTCCTGTTTTATGGGCATTTATACTCTAAGATAATGATGACAATTACAAAATTAATATCTTTGTCATTATTTCATGTATTACATGCATATTATATGAACCAAGCTCTACATATATTATCTTATTTGATCTTTATGAGAGTCTTGCAAAATAAATATTGTCATTGCCATTTTAGAAGTGAAGATAATAAGTCTCAGAGAAGTTAAACAACTTTCTCAGGGTTACAGAGTGGGTAAATAACAAAGAGAAACAGGAATTCTGTAACAAGAATCAGTGGAATATGTTCTTTCTCCTGCTGGTCTTGTTTTGCTTGGTTTTAGGAAGTAAGGTAAGGAATGCCACTCACTATTCTCTGCATTATGAGTGCCTTCATTCTCCTGTTTTCAGGTACTCACAGCCACCCCAGGCTGCTGAGGGGCCTCCTCTACAATGCTCAGAAAAGTGCTCTTCCCATCATTAGGGAAAACTATTATCCTTCTTCTGAGTCTAATCTCATTTTAACTTGTTTCTCTAGTTGTTCTCAGTAACTTCCTAGGTGACAGCCTTGCTAGGTGACAGGTAGGCTGACCTTCACACTTTACTAATGGATAATTAGGGCTTAATATTTGTCATTCTTTCTAGAAAACTGGATGTATTGCAAGTGGGTTCCAAGAATTATAATTTTTATACCGAACTAATGAAATTCTAATAATAAGAATATCAAAGTTGAAGGAAGGTTTGGAAGCCTCAGGCCTTTCAACAGTGCCCTTCAAATCACATCATAAAAGTAATTGCCTGTGCACAAGATTGAAGGACATTTGACTCCCATTTTCATTGTTTTTGCCTAATATTCTCCTTGAAGTAAACTACAGCTGACTAAAATTGTGGTGGATACTACTGGCCCTACTTGCAGCCTTCTTTGTATTATTTTGCTCATTGTAGAAACCCAAAATTTTAAGACATTCATTCCAAGTGCCTTATGTCAGAATTAATGGACTTGATCTCAGAAACATAACCTCCATAAAAACGGGGATTTTGTCTCATGCTCACTGCTATGGAACCCAGGTTGAGAGTAATTCCTGACAGAGTAGTCTCCCAGGAAACATTTATAAAGTTAGTTAATGAAATTAGCTTATATAACAGCAATTATTCGTAAAGATAATCATGGAAACTAACATTTATTGTGCTAACTATATGACATGTATTTTTATAAGCCCTCTGCATACATTAATTTAGTACTTAGAACACTATTCTTATACTCATTATACAGATGAGGAAATCAAGCCACCAAGATGTGAAATAGTTTACCTAGTCAAGTAACTTGTCAGTTTTGGATTTGATCATCATTTAAAAAGATCAATTGTGATTAAAGTAACAAACAAAAATAAACACTACCAGTCTCAAAGCCTGATGATTTCCATATTATATTAATGCCTGTGATTTGACCTGTGATTTGAATTTGCTGAGCAATTGCAGCTGATTTTCTTTGTACCTCCAATTATAGTTTGCATGGTGCTATCTAGGTCAAATCAAATATTGTTTGCCACAAATATAATTTTATTAGCTCTCTGTTGTACATTAGGTGCTCAATCCTCCTCATATTTATTTGATAAATATGGATGCTTTTGTCTTTGGGAAGTATGTACTCTGAGTTAGCATTAAAGAAATACAGAGTGACCCTGCCTTGACTTATTGGGCCAGGTCAGGAATTGAAGGGCCCCAGATGGCTGCAGGATCTTGCAGCATGCAGCTCTGTTGCTAGGAGACTGTATTGATCTTCTCTAGCCCCTTTGCAGATGACCCCATCTACTTTTCAGTAATTGATTGCCATCATTTACAGCAGTAGGTAGTTAGAAGCTTTGCCTCATCTTCAATATTTATAAAGTAAAAAAAAAAAAACTAACAATGTAAGCATAAAATGCTATACAGAATTTCGTTTTTATCCTATAGCATCCTGTGATTAGAAATGCTTGCTCATTTAGTGTGTCTAATTTTGGATATGGTTAAATGGATATATAATTTCCTACCTTCATATAAGCACAGTATGATTATTAAAACTAATTTTCTTATATTAATTAAAGTCAGTTTGTTCCTTACTAATAGAAAACAATTTCTTTGTATCTGCCTTGCCTGCCTCTTTGTCCTGGGCACAAAATTCCAGCTAGAATAGCCTTTCTCAAGATCATTCTATTTCAAATATTAAATCATCTTACTCATGGAAAAGAACAGAAGACATTATCACACCACAGTGCTTTAATGCCTGGCCCCTAAAGGTCAATTTGGACAGGGCAGTCAATGACTTGACAGCTAGTCCATTGAGAATGCTGAGTTTCCTCTCTCACCCTGCTGATCCAGGGTAACACAGCACTAAATCACAATGCTGTGTTAGTAACTCAGGTGGAAGCCTTTACACAAGTCAGGTTTTGTGTTAAATCTCCCAATGATTAAGCATCTGATATAAATATATTATAGTTCTGTCTTATATTTTAGGGTAAATTAAAAGAACCAAAATGAGATAGGCTTGAAAAAGGAGAGCATTTCATTAGACTTGTGGAAGACTCCATGTAAATGGATACCGTGGCAGTATTTACTTTTCCCATCTTCTCAGGGAGAGAGCCTTTGAGATCCCAACATCCCATAAACTTTGACTTCTTTGAGGTCTCTAGAAGAAATGGACATGTGATGGGAGCTTTTGTAAAAATAATGGTAATAGACACTGGATGCTTACTGTGTGCCAGGCATTAATCTCAGTTTAGATAGATAGATAGATAGATAGATAGATAGATAGATAGATAGAGATAGAAATGATAGCTATCTAGAGAGAAAGATAGCCACTACTTTACTTACCCATTGTATCCCTATTAAGTAGATATTATTATTTTAAATCAGATGAGGATATTGAAGCATAGATGTTTCAAGTGATTTGCCAAGGTCGATGCAACTTGAAAGGGATGAGTGAAGCCAGGATTCAACCCCAGGCAGTTTGAGGGCAGACCCAGAACTCCTAACTGCTATCAAGCTTCACCCTGCTGAAATGGTGACTCATATCTGTCTAGATCTGACCCTAGAGCTCAAAATCTTTTTAGCAAAGCTCCTAGGTAATCATCAAAGTACTCCAGAGATTCTCATCACTCAACTCAGTATCAGCCTCTTGATCCATTGCTGACAGCAGCCTCCATCAAATATTTTGCTAATCCCAAAACACAGGTCTGAGGACTGAATCAGGGCAGCAACACTTTGTGCATCAGACCTCTTGAAGGTGAGGTGGGAACCAGTTTCCAAATCACTACCATATATCAGGACTGTCGTCTCCACAATATTCATCCACCATGTGTGAATAATGACTATACTGACTTACCTTCCCACATATTCTTTCATATTAAGAAATTAATTATAGTAGGTACAGCCTTCACACCTTCCTAAATTCCCCTTAATCCATTCCCATAAAAATGTAGAGGTGAATAACATCTGTAAGGCATAAAGAGAAATGTTGGGGGTTATAATATATATCATCCCATTTGGGGGGATTGGGCAACAAAGAACGTACTCTTAAGGATATAGTTTACTTTCAAATTTTGTCAATGTAATTTTATTCTAAAAAAAGCTAATTCAATCATTTTTACTATTTTTCAAGCTTCTAAAACATTACTCTTTGAAACTTGTGTCATAATAAACAATTTAAAATATTTTAGAATTTATTTTCTTTTGATCCCTTTTTATTCTGAAGTATAATGTCTTAGATAATTTTGAGTTTGCTCTCTAAATAAATTAAACTACATAAAATGTGTAGGTAAAATGGAATAAAAGGAAAAGCGTAAATGTCTCAAAAAATATATTACTAAATTATAACAACAGGAGCTAACATGTATTGAAGGCATACTCTCTGCTAGGCACTATTGTAAGTACTTTCCCTGTATAATTTCATTTCATGTTCACAACCACGACCACCCTATGAGATATGTGCTATTATTATCTCCTTTTAGCTGATAAAGAGACAGAGGCACAGGGAGATTAAGCAACTTGTCAAAGGATACACAACAATTAATTGGCAAAGATAGGTTTTGATTCTGGGCAATAAGGCTGCAGAGACCATATTCTTAAGCACAATGTTGATATTTATTTTAACTATTAGAAAACTTTCATTAAGTTAACCTATCACAGAAAAATTTTCGTTGTCATATATTTTTGTGAACCAGCAATTAATGGCTTATTAACATAGTGCTTTAATTAGAATTTTTATATTGGTTCCATTTTTATTAAAAAATGAAATTTTATTTATATTTCCAACTGAGAGAATGAATTTCCTTAGCAAAATTTGAGTTAAATCTGTATAGCACCTATTGTGATAAATGTTCTTTTTACCTCACACAGTTACTCTAGGGTCACTATAATACAACCAGATAGTAGGAATGTGTGTGTGTGTGTGTGTGTGTGTGTGTGTGTGAGATAAAGTTATATGTAGTATAACTCCATATATGGAAAGGGAGAAAGGGAGAAAGATACAGAAAGAGAGAGTGAGTGTGTGTGTTTGTGTATGTGTGTGTATGTTATATATGTGGTCATATACCTGAGGAAAGACTGAAGTTTGTGCCCCTTTCAAGGCCCAGAAGTTGAATCTTAACTAAAACATATTATGCTAATTACATTCCCTTATTCCTTTTGTCAGTGATTAGTTTTCAAGTGGCATTTAGCACATGTACAGCCAATGAGACATGTTGGAGAAGTCAGATGATTGTGCTTCTGAGAAAGTTCTCCTTGTTCCATGCAATCAACCAATTCTGGAACCATAAACCATGCTACCTCTAAATAGGGTGCTATGTGAGATAAATTTTTCTTATTTCTTTAAGCCAGTTTGATCAGGTTTCCCATTGTTTAAACAATGTATCCCTTCACAGAATAAGTCCAAAAGAGATGATATAGACTCTCCCTGATATAATTTTGCATTTTGGTGATATCGCTTGAAATTAACATTGAAGAAATTGTCAAAAATGTAAGTTGCTAAACAGTCATTGCATTTACAGAATTTTATGAATGGGCCCAAACAAACTGTGTTATCTATTCAAGGAAGTAGTTTTTATCCCAGGAGGCAGAAAGTTATATCAGAAAGAGCACTGGAAAGAAAGTGAGGATATCTAGGGTCCAGTCTTAAATATAGCATTTGATGGCTATATAATTTGAGAAAGTCATTTAATGCCCTTGTATCTTAGATTCTTTGTGAATAAAATGAAAAAAAAAATGGGATCATGAAATCCTTAAACTCCATCCCAGTTTGAATAACTTATAACCTTTCTATATCTCTACGGTACAGGTGTATGCTCAGTAAACATTTATGTGGAAGCAACTGAATTGAGACAAGTACTTTTTAAATAAACTTTTTATTTTAGAATTATTTTTAATTTATAGAAAAGTTAGAAATATACTACAGATACTTCCTTTGCCTACTTTTCCTTTCTATTAATATCTTAAATTAGTATAATACATTTATCACAGTTAGTGAGCCAACATTGATACAGGGTTATTAACTAAAGTCTGTGCTTTATTCAGATTTGCTTGGTTTTAACCTAATGTCCTTTTTCTGTTCTAGGATGCCATCCAGGATAGCATATTATATTTAATTATCATATCTTTTTAGGTTCCTCTTAGTTGTGATAGTTTTTCATACTTTTTTGTTTGATAACCTTGACAGTTTTGAGATGTACTGGGCAAGTATTCTGCAGACTATTTCTCAATTGAGATTTGTCAAATTTGTTCTTATTATTAGACTGGGGTTATGAGTTTTGGGAAGGAAGACCACAGAGGTAAAGAGCCCTTCTCATCACATCATCCCAAGGGTACATACCATCAACATGACTTACGACCGCTGATGTGGACCCTGATCACCTGGCTGAGGTAATGAGACTTGAAGCTCTTTTTATTAAGGAATTATTTTATGCTTTCTATATATCACACAATATGCTAGATGTTGAATAAAGATGATCCCTGCCTTCACTGAGTACTGCTAAATAAGGAAATGTAGCCAAATAATTTTACATTTAAGCGTGTATATATCTATGTTCATATCTATATCTAAAATAAGACTACCTAATTTAAATTGGTGGGTCCAAAAAAGCCTTTCTAGGAAATGTCATTCAAGTAGAAACACAAGTCAGAGTAGAAGGCCAAAGGAATTTGCAAAAACTGTTTAAGATAGAATTGCATATCAAGGCATCCTGCTGAGTTGACTGGGAAAGAGCTAGAGAAGCAGGGAACAACCTGAAGTGATGAAATGAAGCTGGAGAGTGACCAGGAGAGCCTTAATATTTCCTTGAACTTGATTAAACTTTAGACAGGTTTCTTCCTGACTATAGGCCCCTGATCTTCTTTTCTTAGAATACTTACCTTAGAAAACTTATAATTAAAAATTTTGGGGAGACCCTTTGAAATGCAAATCGTCTACCACTCAGAAAAGTCCTTCTCAAGGATCTCAGAGCCATCCTTTTGAAATGCAATCATTGAAGGAGATAGTGCACCATTTCCCAGTCTCTGTGAGAAGCTGGGAGCCTAAAGCAAATAGAGACCATTACCAAGCAGGGATGGCCTAATCACATTAACCAACCTCCTCCCTAATGTCCTTCAGTACTTTTCCACTAGATTATTCCAGTGCTTAAAACTCTACCGCCTTTTGTTTCAGCTGAGTTGAGTTCAATCTCTCTCCACTATTGCAATAGCCTTGAATAAAGTCTCCTTGCCTATTTAACTGTTCTGGTGGACATTTTCTTCCATGAGAATTAGGCAGCGGTCAAACCATTCACTATTTCAAAGGACATGTTAAAACATTGGATCTCAACGTTAATGATAGGAAGTCATTAAAGCATTTGGAGCAAGTGAGTGACACATAATTATCCCATTAAACACCGCATGTTCTCACTCATAGGTGGGAACTGAACAATGAGATCACTTGGACTCGGGAAGGGGAACATCACACACCGGGGCCTATCATGGGGAGGGGGGAGGGGGGATTGCATTGGGAGTTATACCTGATGTAAATGACGAGTTGATGGGTGCTGACGAGTTGATGGGTGCAGCACAGCAACATGGCACAAGTATACATATGTAACAAACCTGCGCATTATGCACATGTACCCTAGAACTTAAAGTATAATAATAAAAAATAATTTAAAAAAAAAAGAAAAGAAAAATCCCCATTGTTTTACTTTGAACATTATAATGTTCAAAGTAAATGTTCAAATGTACTAGGCATAATAGCTAGTTTTAAACAAAGCAGACCTAGAAGAGGTGGAAAAAATGTTTTAAAAACTATCTGAAGGCATCTGAGAGTTAGAAATCCCATGAAAACTTAAGGGGCCAAGTCTCTAAGAGAAAAGGGAAGGCAATGCTGGCCATCACTTTTTTTCCTGTAAACCATTTGAGTAATCTATATTGGTGACTGAGTGGCTGAGAAGTTGAGTAGAATTTTCAAAAGCCTCATGTGGTATGATTGCCACAAATACTTCCGTCCTTCTCTATACACACACAAGTTGGTTATTGTCCCTCCTTTTGAATCCGCTCTATACCTGTAAGTGCTTTGAGCAATGGAATGCAGAAGTAATATTCCATATATGAAAGAATGGTCACAGCTGCATTATTCATAGTAGTCCACAACTGATACAGCTCAAATGTTTATCAGCATTAAAATAGAACAAATAAATAAATTGTAATATATTCATAAAATAAAATATTAGAAAGAATGAAAATATACTATTACATGTAACGATATGTATTAATCCTATTGTTAAGCAATATGAATAACAATATAAATCATATTGTTATCTTGAATTAAGATAAGCAAATCTAATCTGTTAAGAGTCAGTAGATAGCAGAGGTGGGAATGTCCTGCCTGGAAGGTATCTGGGGAGTACTTCTGTAATCCTAGTAATGTTATATTTCTTTATCTGGGTGGTATTTATATGAGTGTGCTAACTTTGTAACAATTTATTGAGCTGTTTTCTACATATTGTAATCTAATTATGTTTATTCCAAAAATGCTTTCAGATTGAACCAAATGATGACTCTTTCTTAGCTATGGCTAATGGTTTTTACCAATAGATCAGGAAGAGAAACTGGAAGCTTATGAAAGAAACAAGTTCTAACTGTATGCTTCAGTATATATGCAACAAAAATTAGGTTTATCTTAAAACAATCTATTGTGTGATCTAATTTGTGCCAATGTCAAAAATTGTGCTTCTGTTCTTTTTCCTGGTTTATTGGTCATTTTCTTTAACCTTTCTGAGTCCATATTACCAGAAGGTTTATGTATATGTGTGTGTATATACATATATATACACATATACACATATGAATACATACATATGTATACATATGCGTATTATATTATACGTATTATACTGTATTATATTATACGGAGGCCAAGGCAGATGGATCACAAGGTCAGGGATTCGAGACCAACGTGGCCAATATGGTGAAATCCCGTCTCTACTAAAAATACAAAAATTAGCCGGCCGTAGTGGGGCTTGCCTGTAGTCCCAGCTACTCAGGAGGCTTAGGCAGAAGAATTGCTTGAACCCAGGAAGTGAAATATATGTATATATTATATGTATACATATATATACACATATACATATGTATGTATACATATGTGTATATGTATACACATGTGTACATATGTGTATGTATATATACACATATATATACACACTTCATGGTCAAACCTCAGCTCCCTCTCCTTATCACTTACTGATCTCACTCTATTTCAGTAAATGGATTGTCCTCATGGCCAAAATAGTTTGGGTGGAAATGCTCAATTGTGTTATCCTTCAGCACATTTGTTTTCTACTTTACATTTTTCCCGCTGGGTTTATGTTTTAAATGTCAAGCTCTAAAATGATGCCTTTCAACCTGAGGCATGAAGCTTCTTCTTTTTCTCAGAAGAAACAACTTTTTCTGCCTATCAAACATAAATATCAGAGAGAAATGGAATTGTTTGTGAAGCTTTTTCAACTGGTTCAGGGAGTTTCATTCTCACCTATTCACTTAGAGCTATTAAACCTGACAGCTTTCAGCCTTCGAATGATTCCTGTGGCGCTAAAAGTCTGTATGTATTTCATGCCATCCAGCTAAGTTATAATGGTTATGCTTGGCTATTTCCTCTCCAGAGAGATCCTGTGCAGCCCCATCTCAATGATAATTGGGTATTTTTCCGTTATCTATTCTTTCACTGAGCTGCTGAACACATTTCTATACCATTTGTTGCCATTTCAAAAAAAAATTACAGTGGCATTCAGATTTTGACTCTTGGTTTTATCATGCAGTAGATTATTACTATGCTGTGCTAAAGCATAAAAATACACAGCCAAAAGTCTACAACCACTGAACATCACTGATTTATTTAGAGATTATTTTTAGGAAGAACTATGCAAAGCATTAATATAACAGTTTGGAATCAACTTTTCAATCAGATAGACACATAACCCTGTAGGAAGATAAAATAGCACATGAATTATGTCTATGAAGAAATACAGAAAGCGAACCCGGGAGGCGGAGCTTGCAATGAGTCGAGATCACGCCACTGCACTCCAACCTGGGGGACAGAGCGAGACTCCGTCTCAAAAAAAAAAAAAAAAAAAAAAAGAAATACAGAATTCTCAAACTAAATAATCTTAAAAATCCAACTTAAATCTGCCATTTTTTAGCTGAGTCTACTGAAGACCAGAATGCTAAATGGCTGCCTAAGTCCTTCCAGCTAGTAAGGACAGGTAAGACCAGCACTAAAAACCAGGCATGCTGCATACATACAACATGCACATTTATAAACAAGCATTAAAACACAACTATAAAACAAGTTGTAAAACTTGGTTAATTCTCATTATCTAACCCACTTGACATCAGTTCAACCAATTTTTTTTGTAGGCTAATTTGGCTGGTTTATTAGGCAACCTCAATTTTTCTCAACAGGTGATGTTAACCACCCTGCCCTCAGCTTAGAATGAAAAACCAGAATTACCCTCTCAGTAGCAGATTTCTGGAAGCAAATGATCTTTATAAATATTTTTATTTCAACTTATTTTAAAAGGTTTGGAAATAACAGAGGCCAAATTATTTTAAACGGAAATAAGATGGAAATTGGCCGACTTGTAAAAACTATAAGAAAGAAAGAAAGGAGGAACAGACAAAATAGGAAAGAAGAAACAAAACATAAAAGAAAAAACAAAAGGATCGTCAATGGATAGTTGTGAAATGAAAGAACAGATAGAGAGGGGGAGAAAAATAAAATCCAAATTGGCCTACTGAGAAGATGTAAGGCAAATTCGTATATGAAATAGTTACACTGAGAATGGCAATGTCTTATTACAGATGTCTCTTTGAGGTCAACCCTGAAGCACATGTACAATGTGATATACAATCTACTGATATTAGATACACTAATTCTAGAATTACAGGTAAACTTTACTACCATGGGAAATGACTGCAAAAAGTAAGTTTTGTATATGTAAACATGCCACCCCCAAGGAAATTTTTCTTCTCTTATTCAGCAAAGTCTCTCTCTCTCTCTCTCTCTCTCTCTCACTCACACACACACACACACACACACCCCAGTAAAATCTAGTTTTATTTTAAATGTTACTTTTGTTTGATATTTTGACTACTCTGTGGGTCAACATGTCAACAAAACTATCTCCTTTTGAATGTTGAAATAATACTGAATAATGTAGGGGAAAGTAAAATAAATGGTCACATGAATAGTAAACATGTTTGTAATTGAGACTGTTAGCAGGGAATCCCATATGAATTGAGATGATTAGGAATGATGGTGAATACTTTCCAAACTTAATAATCCGAATACAGGTGTATTAACATTTAAGAGGCAATAAACCCTAGTATAAAGTTGAACAGGAGAAGAAAAGGATAATAGCATTCTTTAAGAATGAGTTGACTGACCAGATCTTTAATGATAAATTTTAGATGTTGCAGATTTCTGACTTGCAAAAATAAGTGATTAGAAAAATAAAATATTCATTTAATGAATTATTTGTATACACATTTCAAGCAACATTTTTGTGTGTTATTTTAATTTAATAAATGAACTGAGGCTATAAATCCACTATTTGGGCATTATGCATGTAAATGCAACAACTCTTTCCTTTCCCCCTTATAATCCAGGGAAACAAAATTGAATTAATCATATTCCATGGTTCATAATTCACTATGATTATTTATCTGTGGAATAGTCTGTTGTTTTCATTCATTTATTCACTTACTTTTAATACAATAAGAAATACTTCCAAATCTATCAATTGGCCAGAACTAAAATATTTGTGATAACTATTCACATACTTCTCTCTCATTTCCTCCTCTGCGTCTACCGAATGGCAACCTAAGACAATTGCTTAGCATTTCTTGTTGTTCATAAATGTTCATAATTTTGTCACATAAAGTATGACTTAACTACATTTTCACCTGAACTGTGACTATCACTCCTGAAGAAAAGGATACATCTCTCTTCAAGTAGGAACAGCAATAATAATGAATACACAGCCACTTTGAAATCAGTCAAACTTGTTCACTTCTTGTGGTTACAAGTTGATGGAAAATTTTGTGTTAATTAGCTAATTGAATCTGAATAATTTAATTTAATATATAAGTAATCAAATTTTGCTAGGCATGATAGATCCAAAGATGGATAAACTGTGTTAGGCATTAGAGAGCATTCAAAGATGGATAAATGTGGTGCCTTTCATCAAGACTATGATTATAATCTAGTGATTTATTTATTCATGCCATAAGCAGGTAGCTAAAGCTATTGGATATGCAAATAAGTTGAACAGACATTACCCATCACAATCTTGCAGGATTCTGTGATCTATGTTTGTAACCTGTTGTCTTCTGTGGCACGCATGGGTTTTTCTTAAACTTGTAGTTACCTGTGGCCATGTGTCTAGATTCTGGTTGATGGATTATGAGAGGAAATGAGGCATGTCACTTCTGAGACTGGAAACCTCAGGAAACTTCTCTTAATCTTTACCTTTGTCTGCCAGTCAAGAACATTGAAATCCTAGAGGATGGTGGAAACCCAAATTGGAAGAAGTCTTCATCCCTGAATCGCTTTACAGAGGTCTGCTACTGAACAGACACATTAAAGAGTTATTGACCAATAAATAAACTTCTACAGCATTAAAACTCTTGGAATTATTTAGGGCTTATCTGTTACCATGGCTAGCTAGCATTTACCATGTCTAAATTCCTCCTACTCCTAAAAAATCCAAATCCAAAAATTGTCCTTTTCTTGGCATAATAAAAATTGTAATTATATAAGCAGTGTGAACCTGCTGAGGTTGAAATCCTGGTTTTGCCATTTTCTTAATTTATTTATCTGACAGATATTTTATGCATAAACTCCTCTTGGTGCTTGTGAAACAGCAGAAAAGCAAATGGACAGACTCACTATTCTCATGAATTTTACTTTCTAGGGTGTAAAGACACATAATAAACAAGTAAGCATGTTAAAATAAAACATACTGATGATAAGCATTAGAATCATAGAGGTTAGAGGCTGAATGATAATTTGAGAAGATACTTAAATAAAATAAATAAAACACTTAGGACAATGAATTAAATATTTCAGAGAAATACAAAACAGCAGAATATTATTAAGACTAGAAAATGTATTTCAATTATTTTTATTAAATGTAATTTCATTTAGAATGTGTCAGTGATTATAGCATCTTTTTCAGTGTAGATGTAAAGGGAACAACAATATTTAATTCACAGTGGTAAAAGTTTTGCAAGGGTGAATTTCATGAGATAAATACATACTATTTTATAGGTACTAAAAGAATGATAACTGATTATGTACAGAATTTCGTGAAGTATCGTGTTCATAAACCTTAAAGTGTCAACACTAGACAAAAAAAGGAAATATCAAGTCAGCAATGGAAAATAATTCCTAAATGACTTGTATTAGTGTATTAATCAGGGTTCTCCAGAGAAAGGGAACCAATAGAATATCTCCTTCAAAACAAATCTGTCTCTCCATCCGTCTTCTTCTCTCCATGTATATAGATATATCTGTATTAATATGAAGCATGTTATATCACATATTACCAAAAATACATAATATTATGTCTGGTGCAATTTACACATAATAATATTACAATATTAAATAGTTTACAATATTTATCTCATATATGTATTATTCAAGAGTTCAAAGAATAGGAAAGTTTACTTCTCTTTCATGTAAAGGTCTGAAGATAGGCAGCACAGGTTGGTATATAGCTCTTCTCCATGAGGTCCTCAGGGACCCAGGCTCTCCTTTTCTTAGCACTGCTCTATCATCCCTAAGCAGGTGAGTGGAGAAATGGACAGAGAAGAGGTGGAAGAAAGAATACTAAGCAGCTGATTCATGTGAAAGGAAGATTGCTGGCAGCTGCCACATGCTTCAGCCTTCATCTCATTGGTACATGGCCACGCTCAGCTGCAAGGCTCAGAGGTCTTGGGAGGTACGGTGTGGGCACGCCAAATCTGGGAAGCTATATGCCCAATAAAATTTTCTTTTTTTAATGCTATGAAAAGAAGAGGAAATGAATATTGGGAAAAACCTAGACTATCTGCCACATCACAGTACTAGTTTCTCAATAACCTACAAATCAGGCACTGTCTTTGTTAATCCTAATAAAGACATTGTGAGGAAGGTATTATTGCCACTTGGAAAATAAGGAAATTAAAATGTAGATTATAAATTATTTTAGGATCATCCAGCTAGAATGAGTGAGGTATCCACTATTTGTCAGGTGAAACGTTTTATCCATGTTATCACTAGCTGTGTGATTCTGAACAAGTCCTTTAAGCTCTTTAAGCCTTAGCTCACTCATCTACAAAATAATACAAAAACTCCTACACAGAATTGCTGTTCTGAATATTAGAATAATGCCTTGTGTCTATTAGTACTCAAAAAATAGAAAGTGATAAAAGTTGTGGTCATGGTGGAAATGGTGGTACCACAGCAGCACAGAAATAAAGAATGCATTCTCAATTCAGCCCTAGAGCTGTCTATTTTTCACTACATTATATTGTCTTTCAAAGTTCCTCAGTGACCTTATCAGTATTTTTTTAAAGATTTATTAAAGACAGGCCAAGAAACAGATTAAATGCATTGTTTCAATGATGCTGAAACAGCCTGTTGGTTCTATCAATTAGTCCTATCAACAGACATAACTGATCATTGTTTAATAAAAAACTTGATCAATCTTGTATTTAGATCCCTGATTTAGTGCTCTAAACGAAATAACTTTCTGCTTTACTAACTTTTCTCATTTTGTCCCATTGTCATTGAAGCTTTAAGTACCACTTACATACTTCATCCACAGTAGTGAGGCTTAATAAGGGCCCATCTCAAATATTTCTGTTATGTTGGTTGCAAATAGACGCTATTGTAAAAATTCTGCTTAAGCTGATAGGCTTTCTTTTTATCTTACTTAACGATTTCTGGAAGGAAAAAGGAAACAAAACAAAACCAGGGTTCTTTTAAAAACTAAAGATTCCTGGGTACCACCTAGGCCCTATTGAATTAGAATCTATCCGGGTACAACTGAACGTCTGCCTATTAATAATTCTGTCATGTTAGTCCTATGCTCCTACACATGTATTTCACCTTCAACCTTCTCTGTTGCCCTTCCTAGGTATTTACAGTAGCCCCAGCTGTATTAGGAACAGTAATCAATAGTCCGTCCCCTTATCTGAAGAGCATTGCAAAGTCCTTTGCCTCAACTAAAATAAAAATATATATTAAAACAATGAAGTCAAAGCCTGATATAATCCTTTACTAAGACTCCAAATTCACTGACAGACAAAAGCCTCATCAGTACCTGTGTATGTGAACTACAGGATCAGGCTAGAAAACATAGGGAAGTCCAGGTCATCTAAAACAGCAAGAGGCCAATTTCAAACTTTGTCAGCATTCTACTAAAGTGATGAGAATGGCTTACTGGGCAAAGTTCAGCATTCCTGTCTTGCTGAACATAGAAGAACCGACTTCCAAGCAAATTTTTCTGAGTCATTTTGTAAAGGTATACTTAGCTGAATTGAATTGCCTCATTTAGTGGATATCTTCACTTTTGAGTCAAGACTGTGGGTTCCAGTCAACACAACATTCTCCAGGTAGAACTGACCACAGTGACCACCTCATACTCTCACCAGGATAATAAGCCTAATCCATAAACAGCCAAAGATCTTATGCCTTATTCTTAAATTGCCAAAGCTGTTTACATGTCGTACTAACTAGATTTAGAGTTCTTTGAAGGTAGAGACAATCTCTTAATTTTTTGGTCGTAAAATGTGCACAAAGTGAAATTTACTATTGTAATCATTCTTAAGTGTACATTTGTGTGGCACTAAGTACTTTCACATTGTTGTGCAACCATCAACAACTTGTTATATCTTGCAAAACTGAAACTCTTTGTCCATTAAACATTAACTCCCTTTCCCTCCTCCCACTATTTCCTGGCAACCCCTGTTCAACTTTATGCCTTTATGATTTTTACTTCTTCAGGCACCTCATATAAGTGGAATCATACAGGGCTTGGTTTTGCTCTCATTTTGTTTTGTATCCTTTACTTAATCAAGAGCAATGACTTTTCTCTAAGAGACATTCAAAAAATACTTGTTGGTGTAAACTATTTGGGTATTTGGGTTCTGCATGGAAAAGCCCTCAGTTCCAAAGTGCAAAATTGCATGTTCTTAAATGGGATACATGAGAAACACTGAGAAATCCAACAAGCTTGAAGGGGAAGAAAAAAAATTTAAAAAAAAAACTCCCAAAACTTACTGGATTCCATAGGGAACTGAGTTGAGTGATGTATGAATATATAACAATTAGTTAATCAAGTCATTAAGCACCAAGATTTATAGAGTTGCTTTTGTCAAATAACTTGTCTACCATTCACAGTACCAAATCTGCACACTGCATTGTTCACGTACCAATAAATTGTTTATATGCTCATTGGTGTCTCCTTTGCCACTCCCAATAAGAACTCCTTCCACAGGCACTGAAATTACACACATCATGCAAAATTCCATCAGGCCTTAAAGGAAACCGTACATAATGAAGGCTCATCGCTCCTTTGTGATTCCTTTAGCTAGAATTCGTTAAACTTAATCTGTTATATAATAAAATGTCAGGTAGTCATAAGTATTTTGAATAAATTAAACCATGATTGAGTGGTTTAAACAAACAAAGGTGCTATTTCAAAAAGTTTACCAAGGGTAAGGCTTTGCTCTGGAGAGTTGACCTGTGAGAATAAATCTGAATGAGGTGAGGAGAGCCACCCTGGTGAACTGGTGGGAGCCTATTTCAGTCAGAAGGAACAGAAATTTGAAAAGTCCTGAGACAGGAATATACTTAGAGCCTTCCTGGAAAGAAGGCAAGTAAGTTAGAGCGAAGTGATGATGGGAGGGGAAATAGCAGAAGATTGAGATCAAAAAGTTGTAGGAAACCATATGATATTATACTATATTAATTATATTATATTATATTATTATATTAGCTTTTCAGGCATGGCATTCATGATGTGTGAATTGGGATGTTATTGGTGAGTTAAAGAATAGGAGCCACATGATCTGATTATTTACCTGCCGTGGTTGCCATGCAGGGGTCAAGACTAGACACAGAGAGACTGGTGAGAAAAGGAATTCAGCTTGGTCTGAGATGAGGATATTGGAAATGGTAAGAAGTGGTAAGACAAAGGATATATTCTGACAGTGATACATATGCAACTTCACTGGAAATGAGTGCTGAGGAAGATAGAGGAGTTATAGAATGACTACTTTGATTCTCCCTGAGCAGCTCAATCAATTATAGTAAAATTTACTGCAGTGAGAAAATAGGGGCAGAAGGAGGATCAGAAATTTGTGGATCGGAATCAATAAGTCAGTTTTGGACATGTCAAGATAGAGATTCCTATTTACATCTAAGTGAAGAAGCAGACTAGGAAGGAAGTTGACATAGTAGCATGGAGGTCAAGAGAAAGGTCAAACCAGAGATACATATTTGCCAGTCATCATCACATAAATAGTGTTTAAAGCTAAGGATCCAACTTTAGATGGCCCCTGTCCCTCACTGGGGTCAGTGCTTGTGCCTGCCCTTGGGGGACCCTAGTGCAGACTTGCCCAGCCCAGCCCCATATGACATCACCTCCCTCACCATGGAGGCAGAATATGGGATCAGGACCACTGAGGGTTCCATGGCCCAACCCATCTCATGAAATGTCCTAGTACTTCTCCTGGTTAAGAAAGGTCAAGCATAAACCCTACTACTACTGTCAGACCTGGCTCCTATCTGAAAGCACCAACTATTGGCATGGAGGCCAACCCACACAGCCCATTACAATATCTGCTGACACAAATACACAGTGCTCAGAAAGGAGACAAGCTTTACATGACCTCTGCCACTAGCATTCACCCATGCC
Source organism: Theropithecus gelada (assembly GCF_003255815.1). NCBI lineage: Eukaryota > Metazoa > Chordata > Mammalia > Primates > Cercopithecidae > Theropithecus > Theropithecus gelada. The sequence goes on from NC_037676.1 coordinate 81,447,344, forward strand.
ACTCCAGCTACTCAAGAGGCCTTATACCTATTCACCCATTGATATGGTTTGCGTCTGTGTCCCTGACCAAATCTCATGTCAAATTGTAATCCTCAATGTTGGAGGTGGGGCCTGGTGGGAAGTGATTGGATCATGGGGGTATATTCTCCTCCCAGACTCTCGTATCCATCCTTTACACTCTATGTGCATGAGTTCAATTACCTTGATTTTCAGATCCCTCAAATAAAGGAGAATGTGCAAAGTTTTTCTTTCTGTGCCTGGCTCATTTCACTTAACATAATAATCTCCAGTTTCATTTATATTTTTGTAAATGACAGGCTCTCATTCTTTTGTATGACTTAATAGTACTCTCCTGTGTATATGTACCACATTTTCTTTATCTTTCCTCTGCTGATGGGCATTTAGGTTGATTCCAAACCTTAGCTATTGCAAATAGTGCTACAACAAACATAGGAGTGCAGATATCTTTTCAATATACTGATTTTCTGTCTTTTGGTTATATCCCCAGCAGTGGGATTGCTGGATTATATGGCATCCCTATTGTTAGTTTTCTCAGAAACCTCCAAACTGTTCTTCACAGATTTTACATTTCTAGTAATAGTGTACAATGGTTCCCTGTTCTCCACATCCTCTCCAGCACTTGTTATTTTCTGTCTTTTGGTTATAAGCCATTTTAACTGTGGTGAGATAATATCTCATTGTAGTTTTTATTTGCATATCTGTGATGATCAGTGATGTTGAGGACCTTTTCATATGCCTGTTTACCATTTGTATGTCATCTTTTGGAAAATGTCTATTCAAATCTTTTGCCCTTTTTTGATCAGATTATTAGAATTTTTCTTATAGGGTTCTTATTTATTTCCTTATGTATTCTGGTTATTATTCCCTTATCAGATGGGAAGTTTGCAAATATTTTCTCCCATTCTGTGGGTTGTCTGTTCACCTTGTTGATTGTATCTTTTCCTGTGCAGAAGCTTTTTAACTTGATGTGATCCCATTTGTACATTTTTGCTTTGAGGTGTTGCTCAAAAATTTTGTATTTGGGGGTATTTTTGTTTCCAAGGTGTTGTTCAAAAAATTTTTGTCCAGACCAATGTCCTGGAGATTTTCCCCTATGTTGTATTGTAGTAGTTTAATAGCTTGAGGTCTTAGATTTGTCTTTAATCCATTTCGATTTGATTTTTGTGTATGGTGAGAGATAGGGGCCTAGTTTCATTCATATAGATATGAATATCCAGTTTTCTCAGCACTATTTATTGAAGAGACAGTCTTTTCCTCCATGTATGTGTTTGGCACCTTTTTGAAAATGAGTTCACGTAAGTGTGCAGGTTTGTTTCTGGGCTCTCTATTCTGTTCCATTGGTCTATGTTTTTATGCCAGTACCATGCTATTTTGGTTACTATAGTTCTATAGTATAATTTAAAGTCAGGTAATGTGATTCCTTCAGTTTTGTTCTTTTTTCCTAGGATAGCTTTGGCTGTTCTGGGTGGGTTCCATATACATTTTAGGATGTTTTTTCTGTTTCTGTGAATAACGTAGTTGGTATTTTGATAGGAGTTGCATGGAATCTGTGGGTTGCTTTTGGTAGTATGGACGTTTTAACGATATTGATTCTTCCAATCCATGAACATGGATTTTTTTCCATTTTTTGGTGTCCTCATCAATTTCTTTCATCGGTGTTTTATAATTTTAATCACAGTGATCTTTTATTTCTTTAGTTAATTCCTGGATATTTAATTTCATTTGTGGCGATTGTAAATGGAATTACTTGTTTATTTCTTTTTCACATTGCTCACTGTTGGCATGTAGAAATGCTACTGATTTCTACATGCTGATTTTGTATCTTGCAAATTTACTGAATTTGTTTATTAATTCTAATAGTTTCCTTGTGCAGTTTTTAGGGTTTTCCAAACATAAGATCATATCATACATGAACAAGGATAATTTGACTTCTTCCATTCCAATTTGGATGCCCTTTATTTCTTTCTCTTGTCTGATTGCTCAAGCTAGAACTTCAATATTATATGTTGAGAAACAATGGTGAAAATAAGCCCCTTGTCATGTTTCAGATCTTAGAAAAAAGGATTTCAGTTTTTCCCCATTCGATATTATACTAGCTGTGGGTCTGTCATATATGGCTTTTATTATGTTGAGGTAAGTCCTTTCTATCCCCAGTTTTTCAGGGTTTTTATCACGAAGGAATGTTGAATTTTATCCAACACTTTCCCAGCATCAATTGAAATGATTGTATAGTTTTTATCCTTTATTCTGCAATCCTATATTTCTATATTATAATGTATCAACAAAATGTTGATTGATTTGCACATGTTAAACTACTCTTACATCCTTGGGATAAACCCCACGTAATCATGATGAATGACTTTTTAATGTATTGTTCAACTTAGTTTGTCAGTATTTTGTTGAGTATATTTGCATCAACATTCATCAGATATATTGGCCTGCAGTTTTCTTTTCTTATGTGTCCTTGTCCCATTTAATATCAGGGAATTACCAGTCTCATAGAATGAGTTTAGAAGTATTCTCTACACCTATATGTTAAGGAATACTTTGAGTAAGATTGGTAATAGTTATTCATTAAATGTTTGGTTGAATTCAGCAGTGAAGCCTTGGGGGCCCCAGCTTTTCCTTACTGGGAGACTTTTTATTATGGTTTCAGTCTCGCTACATATTTCAGTCTGTTCAGGTCTTGGAATTCTTCATGGTTCAATTTTGCTAGGTCATATGTGTCTAAGAATTTGTCTGTTCCTTCTGGATTTAAATTTATTGGCATATAGTTGCTCATAGTAGTCAGTGATGATCCTTCGATTTTTTGCAGTATCAGCTGTATTGTCTCCTTTTTTCTGATGTTATTTCTGATTGTATTTATTTGAATCTTTTCTCTTATTTTCTTAGTTACTCTGGCTAAGGGTTTGTCAATTTTGCTTAACTTTAAAAAAATAAAAAAAAAAAAACTTCTTACTAAATATACAATCATGTCATCTGCAAACAGAGACAATTTGACTTCTTCTTTTCCTAATTGAATATCCTTTATTTCTTTCTCTTGCCTGATTGCCCTGGCCAGAACTTCCAATACTATGTTGAATAGGAGTGGGGAGAGAGGGCATCCTTGTCTTGTGCCAGTTTTAAAAGGAATGCTTCCAGTTTTTGCCCATTCAGTATGATATTGACTGTGGGTTTGTCATAAATAGCTCTTATTATTTTGAGATACATTCCATCAATATCTAGTTTATCGAGAGTTTTTAGCATGAAGGGCTGTTGAATTTTGTCAAAGGCCTTTTCGGCATCTATTGAGATGTGGTTTTTGTCATTGGTTCTGTTTATGTGATGGATTACATTTATTGATTGCCGTATGTTGACCAAGCCTTGAATCCCAGGGATGAAGCTGACTTGATCGTGGTGGATAAGCTTTTTGATGTGCTGCTGGATTCAGTTTGCCAGTACTTTATTGAGGATTTACATCGATGTTCATCCGGGATATTGGCCTAAAATTCTCTTATTTTGTTGTGTCTCTGCCAGGCTTTGTTATCAGGATGATACTGGCCTCATAAAATGAGTTAGGGAGAATTCTCTCTTTTTCTATTGATTGGAATAGTTTCAGAACGAATAGTACCAGCTCCTCTTTGTACCTCTGGTAGAATTCAGCTGTGAATCCATCTGGTCCTGGACTTTTTTTTGGTTGGTAGGCTATTAGTTATTGCCTCAACCTCAGAACCTGTTATTGGTCTATTCAGAGATTCGACTTCTTCCTGGTTTAGTCTTGGGAGGGTGTATGTGTCCAGGAATTTATCAATTTCTTCTAGATTTTCTAATTTATTTGTGTAGAGGTGTTTATAGTATTTTCTGATGGTAGTTTGGATTTCTATATGATCGGTGGTTATATCCCCGTATCATTTTTTATTGTGTCTATTTTATTCTTCTCTCTTTTCTTCTTTATTAGTCTTGCTAGCGGTCTATTTTGTTGGTCTTTTCAAAAAACCAGCTCCTGGATTCATTGATTTTTTGAAGGGTTTTTGTGTCTCTATCTTCTTTAGTTCTGCTCTGATCTTAGTTATTTCTTGTCTTCTGCTAGCTTTTGAATTTGTTTGCTCTTGCTTCTCTAGTTCTTTTAATTGTGATGTTAGGGTGTCAATTTTAGATCTTTCCTGCTTTCTCTTGTGGGCATTTAGTGCTATAAATTTCTCTCTACATACTGCTTTAAGTGTGTCCCAGACATTCTGGTACGTTGTGTCTTTGTTATCATTGGTTTCAAAGAACATCTTTATTTCTGCCTTTATTTCATTATTTAGCCAATAATCATTCAGGAGCAGGTTGTTCAGTTTCCATGTAGTTGTGTGGTTTTGAGTGAGTTTCTTAATCCTGAGTTCTAATTTGATTGCACTGTGGTCTGAGAGACAGTTTGTTATGATTTCTGTTATTTTACATTTGCTGAGGAGTTTTTTACTTTGAATTATGTGCTCAATTTTGGAATAAGTGTGATGTGGTGCTGAGAAGAATGTATATTCTCTTGATTTAGGGTGAAGAGTTTTATAGATGTCTATTAGGTCCGCTTGGCCAAATCTCCCTAAGTTGATAAGCAACTTCAGCAAAGTCTCAGGATACAAAACCAATGTGCAAAAATCACAAACATTCCTATATACCAATAACAGGCAAACAGGGAGCCAAATCATGAGTGAACTCCCATTCACAATTGCTCCAAAGATAATAAAATACCTAGGAATTCAACTTACAAGGGATGTGAAGGACCTCTTCAAGGAGTACTACAAAGCACTGCTCAACAAAACAAAACAGGACACACACGAATGAAAGAACATTCCATGATCATAGATAGGAAGAATCAATATTGTGAAAATGGCCATACTGCCCAAAGTAATTTATAGATTCAATGCTATCCCCATCAAGCTACCACTGACTTTCTTCGCAGAATTGGAAAAAAACTACTTTAAATTTCATATGGAAACAAAAAAGAGCCCGTATAGCCAAGACAATCCTAAGCAAAAGGAACAAAGCTGGAGGCATCACACTACCTGACTTCAAACTATACTACAAGGCTACACTAACCAAAACAGCATGATACTGGTACCAAAATAGAGATAGGCACCAATGGAACAGAACAGAGGCCTCAGAAATGACACCACATATCTACAACCATCTGATCTTGGACAAACCTGACAAAAACAAGCAATGGGGAAAGGATCCCCTATTTATTTATTTATTTATTTATTTATTTTTATTTTTTTTTTTTTCTTTTGAGATGGAGTCTGGCTCTGTCACCCAGGCTGGAGTGCAGTGGCCGGATCTCAGCTCACTGCAAGCTCCGCCTCCCGGGTTTACGCCATTCTCCTGCCTCAGCCTCCGGAGTAGCTGGGACTACAGGCGCCCGCCACCTCGCCCAGCTAGTTTTTTTCTATTTTTTACTAGAGACGGGGTTTCACCGTGTTCGCCAGGATGGTCTCGATCTCCTGACCTCGTGATCCGCCCGTCTCGGCCTCCCAAAGTGCTGGGATTACAGGCTTGAGCCACCGCGCCCGGCCAGGATCCCCTATTTAATAAATGGTGCCAGGAAAATTGGCTAGCCATATGTAGAGAGCTGAAACTGGATCCCTTCCTTACACCTTATACAAAAATTAATTCAAGATTGATAAAGACTTAAATGTAATATGTAAAACCGTAAAAACCCTAGAAGAAAACTTAGGCAATACCATTCAGAACATAGGCATGGGTAAAGACTTCATGACTAAAACACCAAAAGCAATGGCAACAAAAGCCAAAATTGATAAATCGGATCTAATTAAGCTAAAGGGCTTCTGCACAGCAAAAGAAACTATCTTCAGCATGAACAGGCAACCTACAGAATGGGAGAAAATGTGTACAATCTATCCATTTGACAAAGGGCTAATATCCAGAATCTACAAAGAACTTAAACAAATTTACAAGAAAAAAACAAACAACCTCATCAAAAAAAGGGCAAAGGGTATGAACACACACTTCTCAAAAGAAGACATTTATGCAGCTAACATATGAAAAAATGCTCATTATCACTGGTCATCAGAGAAATGCAAATCAAAACCATGATCATTAAAAAATCAGGAAACAACAGATGCTGGAGAGGATGTGGAGAAATAGGAATGCTTTTACACTGTTGGTGTGAGTGTAAATTAGTTCAACAAATGTGGAAGACAATGTGGTGATCTAGAACTAGAAATACCATTTGTCCCAGTGATCCCATTACTGGGTATATACCCAAATGATTATAAATCATACAACTATAAAGACATTTGCACACGTATGTTTATTGTGGCACTATTGACAATAGCAAAGACTTGGAACCAACACAAATGTCCATCAACAATAGACTGGATAAAGAAAATGTCGCACATATATACATGGAATATTATGCAGCCATAAAAAATGATGAGTTTCATGTCCTTTGCAGTGGCATGGATGAAGCTGGAAACCATCATTCTCAGCAAACTATCACAAGGACAGAAAACCAAACACTGCATGTTCTCACTCATAAGTGGGAGTTGAACAATAAGAACACATGGACACAGGGAGGGAATTATCACACAGCGGGGCCTGTCAGGGTTGGAGGGCTGGGGGATGAATAGTATAAGGAGAAATACCTAATGTAAATGATGAATTGATGGGTGCAGCAAACAAACATGGCACATGAATACCTATGTAACAAACCTGCACGTTGTGCACATGTACCTCAGAATTTAAAGTATAAAAATAAATAAAAATAAAAATACTAAACTTATTTGAAAATAAATTAAAATAAAGCACTTTTACTGCATTAATCTTTTATATTATTTTCTTCATTTCAAATTCACTTATATATGATCTGACATTTATTATTTCTTTTCTTCTACTAATTTAAGTTTGTTTTGCTCTTGATTAATTCTTCAAAATGATTCATAGATTGTTTATTTGAAGTTTTTCCTTTTTCTTGATGAAGGTACTTATAGCTGTTAATCTCCCTCATTTTAGTATTAGTATTGTATTTTGCTGTATTTCATAGTTTTTGGTACAGTGTGTTTCCATTGTCATTTTTTTCAAGAAGTTTTTCAATTTCTTTCACGCATTCTTCATTGAGACACTGGTCAGTTAAAAGCATATTGCTTAATTTCCATATATTTGTATAGTTTCCAAAATTCTTTTTGCAATTAATTTTTAGTCTTTTTTCCATTGTGGTCAGAGAAGATACTTAATATTTTCAATTTTTTGAATGTTTTAAGACTTGTTTTGTGACCTAACTGATATAATTTGGCTCTGTGTCCCCACCCAAATCTCATCTCAAATGTTAATTCTCAAATCAGGGGACAGACCTGCTGGGAGGTGATTGGATCATAGGGGTGTTTCCTCCATGATGTTCTTGTGATACTGAGTGAGTTCTTACAAAAGCTGGTGGTTTTAAAGTGTGGCATTTTATCTCTCTCTCTCTCTCTCCTGCCACCATGTAAGACATGCTTTGCTTCCTCTTCGCTTTCCACCATGATTATAAGCTCCTGAGGCCTCCCCAGCCATCTGGAATTGTGAGCCAATTAAACCTTTTTTCTTCATAAATTACCCAGTCTCAGGTAATTCTTTATAGCAGTGTGAAAACAGACTAATACACTAATATATGGTCTATCCTTGAGAATGATCCATGTGTCGAAGAGAAGAATGTATATTTTGCAGCTGTTGGATCAAATGTTCTGTAAATATTTATTAGGTCCATTTGATCTATAATGTAGATTTCATCTGAAGTTTCTTCGTTAGTTTTCTGTTTGGAAGATCTGTCCAATACTGAAAATGGGATGTTGAAGTCTCCAGCTATTATTGTACTGGGGCCATTTCTCTCGTTAGCTCTAATAATATTTCCTTTATATTTCTGGATGCTCCAATGTTGGGTGCATATATATTTAAAATTATTATATTGTCTTGCTGAATTGATCCTCTAATCATTATATAGTGACCTCCTTTATCTCTTCTTATATTTTTTGTCTTGAAATCTATTTTGTCTGATATAAGTATAGCTACTCTTGCTCTTTTTCGGTTTCCATTGGAATATTTTCTTCTATCCTGTTTGTTTTCAGTCTGCATGTGTCTTTATAGATGAAGTGTGTTTCTTGTAGGTAATTGATCAATGGGTCTTATTTTTTCATCCATTCAGCTACTGTATGTCTTTTGATTGGAGGTTTTAAACCATTTACATTCATTATTATTATGATAAGTAAGGACTTACTCCTGCCATTTTGTTATCTGTTTTCTGGTCATTTTGTGGTCTTCTCTTCTTTCTTCCTCTCCTTGTTGCCTTCCTTTAGTAAAGGTGATTTTCTCTGGTAATATGGTTTAGTTCCTTTTCATTTTTTTGTATATCTATTTGCTTTCTGGTTTGAAGTTATCATAAGACTTGCAAATACTATCTTATAACCCATTATTTTAACCTGACAAGAACTTAACACTGCTTGCAAGAACAACAACAAAAAGAACCAAACAATCAAATAGAAAACTAAGAAAAATTCTATGGCTTCTTTATCCCTCAACTTTCTGACTTTTGTTTGTTTCTATTTTTGTCGTATTTTACTGTTTATGTCTTGGAAAGTTGATTGGTTCACTGTTTAGTCTTTCTACTTAGGATGAGTACTTTACACACTACAGTTGCAGTGTTATAATATTCTGTGTTTTTCTGTTTAATCACTATAAACGGTGAGTTTTGTACTTTCAGGTGATTACTTATTGATCATTTTAACATCCTTTTCTTTCTGAGTGAAGCACTCCCTTCAGCATTTCTTGTAAGACATACCTGGTATTGGTGAAATTCCTCAGCTTTTGTTTGTCTGGGAAAGTATTTGTTTCTCCTTTGTGTTTGAAGGATAATTTTGCCAGATATATTATTATTGGGTAAGAGGTTTTCTTCATTCAGCACTTTAAATATGTCATGATACTCTCTCCTAGCCTATAAGGATTCCGCTGAAAAGTCTGCTGCCAAACATATTGGAGCCATTGTGTGTTATTTGTTTCTTTTATCTCTCTGCTTCTGGTATACTTGATATTTAGAAGTTTGATTATTCAATGGCTTGCGGTAGTCTTCTTTGGGTTACATCTGCTTGGTGTTCTCTAACTTTCTTGTATTTGGATGTTGATATCTTTCTCTAGGTTTGGGAAGTTCTCTGTTATTATCCCTTTGAATAAATTTTCTATCCCTATGTCTTTATTTGCCTCCTTTTTAAGGCCAATAATTCTTATATTTGCCCTATTGAGGCTATTTTCTAGATTCTGTAGAAATTTTTCATTTTTTTAAATTTTCTCCTCTGTGTATTTTCAAATAGCCTATCTTTAAGCTCACTGATTCTTTCTTCTGCTTAATCAATTATACTATTAAAAGGTTTTGATGCATTCTTCAGTATGACAATTGTATTTTTCAACTCCAGAATTTCTGCTTAATACTTTTTAATTATTTTAATATCTTTGTTAAATGTATCTGATAGAATTCTGAAGTCCTTCTCTGTGTTATCTTGAATTTCTTTGCGTTTCTTCACCACTGCTATTTTGAATTTTCTGTCAGAATGATCACTTTGAATTTTCTGTCTGAATGATCATTTATCTCTGTTTCTCCAGGATTGGTTCCTGGTGTCTTTTTTAGTTCATTTCATGAGGTCATGTTTTCCTGAATGATGTTGATGCTAACAGATGTTCTTCAGCGTGTGGGCATTAAGTTAGGTATTTATTGTATTCTTCACTGTCTCGGATTGGTTTTAGCAGTCCTTCTTGTGAAGGCTTCCTAGATGTTTGAAATGGCCTCAGTGTTGTGATCCAAGCTGTGTGTACTTTGAGGGGCAACCCAAGCCCAGTAACACCATGTTTCTTGCAGACCAATAGAGGGACCACTTCAATGGTCTTGGACAGATCCCAGAGAATTTTCTGGACAACCAGGTAAAGACCCTTATTTTCTCCCAAACCAGTAGAGTTTCTCTCTCTGCTCTGAGCCACCAAAAGCTGGGGGTGGTGTGACACAAGAGCTCCTGTGGTTACTACCACAATAAATGCACTAGGTCATATCTGAAGCCTACACAGCACTGCATCTCACCCAAGGCCTGCTGTAACCGCCCCCTAGCTATTGCCTATGTTCAATAAAGGCCCTGGAGCTCTACAGTCAGCATGTGGCAAAGCCAGCCAGGTCTGTGTCCTTCCCTTCAGGGTGGTGAGCTCCCTCAGCCCTGTATGTGTCCAGAGGTGCTGTCAAGGTGTCAGACTAGTGTCAAAAACCTTAGAGGTCTACCTGGTGTTCTATTGTACTGTGGCTGAGCTGGCACTCAAATCACAAGATGCAGTCCTTCCCACTCTTCCCTTCCCTATTCAAAGACAGAGAAGCCTTACTCATAGCCACTGACACCACAGGCCACGAGTTCTGCCAGCTCACCACTGATGTTCCTTTAAGGCCCAAGGTCTCTTAAGTCAGTCTGTGATGAATGTTGTCTGGCCTAGGACTCACGCTTAAGGCAAGTGGGTTCCCTTCTGACCCAGGGCAGGTCCAGAGATGCTGTCCAAGAATTAAGTCCAAGACCTGCTTGGTGCTCAACTCCAAGAGCCTGCTTGGTGCTCTACTCCCCTGTGGCCATGCTGGTACTTCAAGCTAGCAAATCTCAGAGGCTTACCCAAAGCCCTCAATGTAGTATCTGGTTATTTATCTGGGTATTGTTTCTGGTTGTTCAAGGCCTATGTTCTCTTCAATTAACTGCCAGGACTGAATCCTTCCTTTCAAAGCAGCTGGTTCCCCTCTGGCCTAGGTTGTTTCTAGAGATGTCAACTGGGAGTGAGAGCCTGAAACAGGGGCCTCATGACTCTAACCAGTTGTAGTTGAACTGGTATCAATGATACATGATAGAGTCCTCCCCTCTCTTCCCTTTGCTCTCCTCAAGTGGAAGGAAGGGGTCTCTTTTGGAGCTGCAAGCTGTGCAGCCTGGGGTTAGGGGAGGGGTGATGCCATCCCAGATAGTGTCTCAGTAGGTCACATGCCCCTCCCCACCAGTTCACTGCCTGTTGACCCAGTTCAGCACTAGCACACACCGAATAATTTCAGTCCTTATGGCATAGACTGCTTTCAAGTTTACTTAGCGACCCAGAGTGCTTTGTCCCTTGGTGGCAAGGTTTGCAGAAACTGAAGTTTGGACAACTGGCACTGATGATCCCCTCTGGCTAGGACTGGTTTAAATGCTCCCTCTGTGCGTGGGCATCAGCTGAGTTTGGTAGGTTTTTCTTTTCCTGCTCTAACAGGACAGCACTGAGTTCAATGCCTCAAACTTGCGGTTTTCTCCCTTCCCTGTGCCAAGAGATGCTCTCTACATCATGCCATCAGTGCTGGGAGGTGGGGAAAGGGTGGTGTCAGCAATTCGACATTGGTTTTTTTTTTCTATCTTTTTAATGCCTCTTTTAGTGATACTGATTTAAAACCAGGCACTATGAGGGCTCACCTGATTTGTAGTTCCTATGAAGGTGATTTTTTTTTCTGTGTAGATAGTTGTTAAATTGGTATCTTTCTTGGGGGTTGAAAGGTGCAACCTTCTATTTCACCATTTTGCTCCACCACCTCGTCAGTCAAAATATTCATTTTAAAGAAGCTAAATGAGATTTCAGAGAAATCTGAAAAACAATACAAAGAAGATAAAAAAATCATCTCAGGATACGAGCAAGAAATTTACCAAAGAAATTGATATCTTTAAGGAAAACCAAACAAACAAAACTTTGGAAAATGAAAAAATCATTGAAAGAATCATTAAATACACTTGAAAGCTTTGATATTAGACTAGACCAAGCAGCAGAGAAAATTTCAGAAGATGAAAACAGGTTTTTCAGTTAATCCAGTCAGACAAAAATAAAGAAAATAGATTTTAAAAGAATGAACAAAATAATCAAGAATTATGGAAACTGCATAAAGTAACCAAACATACAAAACCTTGGTATTCCTAAGAGAGAAGAAACACAAAAAGTTGGAAATATTTATTTGAGGAAGTAATTGACAATAACATCTCTAGTCTAAGAAGAGATTTAGACATCATGCAGATACAAGAAGCCCACTAAACACCAGGTCAATACATTGCAGGATTTTTTTTTTTAGTTTTTTTTTTTTTTTTTGACGGACTCTCACTCTGTTACCCAGGCTGGGGTGCTCAGCTCACTGCAATCTTAGTTTCCCAGTTTCAAGTGATTCTCCTGCTTCAGCCTCCTGAGTAGCTGGGATTACAGGTGTCTACCACCACACGCAGCTAATTTTTGTATTTTTAGTAGAGACAGGGTTTCACTGTGTTGGTCAAGCTTATCTCAATCTCCTAACCTCCTGATCTGCACTCCTCAGCCTCCCAAAGTGCTGGGATTATGGCGTGAGCCACTGCACCCAGCCGCAAGATGGATTTTATCATGATATACACTTTAGAGAGTTGACTGTCTAAAGTCAAGATGAAGGAAGAAATCCTAAAATCAGTAAAAGAAAAGCATCTTCTCTGCTCATCTATAAAGGAAACCTCAAAAGATTAACAGTGGAGTTCTCAACAGAAAACTTACAAGCCAGAAGAGATTAGGATCCTATTTTCAGGATGCTTAAATAATAAAATGTAACCACAATTTTTTTTTACCTTTTTTTAAGACTTCAAAAAATTGCCTTCTATCCACCCCTATATATATATTTTTTTCACTTCTTGTCTGTAACATAATAATGAAAAATGCAATCCTCCGTTGATCTTGTTTTAAAGGGTGGCCTGTGGACGTCCAGGCAGGTAAGGTCACACTAGAAACTCACCTGCCTGGTGCAAGGCCACCCTGTCCATTAAAGGCTAGGGGAAACTCAAGGCACCTGCCCAGCGATGCATTCATCAGTGCATAACCATTTGCTAATAAGAATCATGTTGCATTAAATTGCTTGTTTAAACAGTTTGAAAAGCTTTTTTAAAAAAATCTGACTCTGATACAACTTTACATCCTGCCACAATAAGCTTCATGAATGGAAAAGAAATAAAATCTTTCCCAGACAAGGAATCACTGAGGTAATTCATCACCAGTAGACTGGTTCTACGAGAAATGTTCAAACGAGTTCTAAATATAGAAATGAAAGATCAATATTCACCATCATAGTTGATGGGTGCAGCAGACCAACACGGCACAAGTATACATATGTAACAAACCTGCACGTTATGCACATGTACCCTACAACTTAAAGTATGATAATAATAAATAAATTAAAAAAAAAAACACATGGAAGTCTGAAACTCACAGATCTTGTTAAACAATTACACGAAGAAGGAAGAGATAGAAATAAAATGATACATGATGAAATTCCACCAAACCACAAGGGCAAACAGGAAACAAAAAGAATAAACAGATAAATATTCCACAAGGCAATTAAAAACAATTATGACAGGAACAAACCTGATTTATCAATATTAACATTGAAAGTAAGTGGACTAATTGCTCCCCTTAAAAGATATAAATTGGCGAAATGAATTTTTTAATAAACCAATTGCATGCTGCTTACAAGAAACTCATCTTTCTGGTAAAAACACATATAGACTGAAGGTAAAGGGATGGAAAAAGATATTCTTTGCAAACAGAAACTGAAAACAGCAGGAGTAGCTATGCTTACATCAGATAACACAGATATTAAATCAAAAACAGTAAAAAAAAAAAAAGACAAAGAAGGTCATTATATAATTATAAAGGAAACAATTCAACAAGCAGATATAATAATCCTAAATACATGTGCACCCAACACCATAACACTCAGATGCATGAAACAAATATTACTAGACCTAAAAAAGGGGAAGATAGCTATGCAGTAATAGTAGAGGACTTCAATGCCTTCCCACATACAGCACTACACAGATCTCTGAGACAGAAAGTCAATATAGAAATATTGGACTTAAATTGGAATTTACACCAAGTGGATCTAACAGACATTTTCAAAATAGTCTACCCAACAACTGCAGATAGACATTCTCATAAGCACACGGAAAATTATTCATGGTAGACCATACGTTACACCACAAAAAAGTTTCAATACATTTTTAAAACTTGAAATCATATTAAGTATCTTCTTGGGCCACAGTGAGAAAACACTAAAAATCAATACCAAGAAGAACTCTTGGAACTATGCAAATACATGGAAATTAAACAACAGAATCGTAAATGATCTTTGAGCCAGTGATGAAATTAAGATGAAAATTTAAAAATTCTTGAGAAGAATGAAAACAGAGACACAACATACCAAAACCTCTGAGATACAGCAAAAACAGTGCTAAGAGGGAATTTTACAGTGTTAAATGCCTACATTGAAAAAACAGGATGATTACAAATTAACAACCTAATGTCACACATCAAGGAACTAGAGAAATAAAAACAAACCAAACTCAAAGCCAGCAGAAGAAAAGAAATAGCAAATATTAGAGCAGAACTAAATAAAATTGAGAGCAAAAAATAAAACAAAGAATCGATGAAACAAAAAGATGATTCTTTGAGAAGATACACAAAATTGATAAACTGCTGGCTAGACTAACAAAGAAAAGGAGAAAGAAATCAAAATAAATGTAAATAAATATGAGGAATGTGAGAAATAAAAAGGAGACATTACAACTGATATCATTGAAATACATTGAAAGGATCTTCTGAAACTACCAAAAACAACCATAAGTTCATGAACTAGAAACCTAGAGGAAATTAATAAATTCCCAGAAATACACAACTTCCCATGATTGAACCCAGAAGAAATAGGAATCCTGAAAAGACCAGTAAGTAATAGTGAGATTGAATCAGTAATAAGAAAATCTACCACCACTACCAACAACAAAAGGCCATGACCATATGAAATCTCAGCTGACTTCTACCAAACGTAGAAAGAACTTGTACCAATCCTCCTGAAACTTTTCCAAAAAGTCGAGGAGGAGGGAATCCTCCCTAACTCATTCTATGAAGCTTTGATATCATCCTGATACCAAAGCCAGACAAGAAAACAACAAAAATAGAAAAATACAGATGAATATCCCTTATGAACATAGATGTAAAAATCCTCAGATGAATACTCACAAACTCAATCAAGAGTACATCAAAAAAAGCTTTTCACCATGATAAAGTTGATTTTATTCAAGGTATGCAAGGGTGGTTCAATATGCACAAGTCAATAAATGTTTTATTGACTTGTTTGAAGTACAAAACTGCACTTGTACCCCTTAACGTTATACAAATAAAATATAAATAATAAATTTAAATATCCAGATGAGGCCTCATAGGGACTGAATGTAAATATTTGAAGAATGTATTTCTATTAGCATATTAATTTTTGGCTTTCACCATTCTTCATAAATGATTCATTACATAAATAGAATTAAAAACAAAAACAATATGATTATCTCCATAGATGCAAAGAGCCATTTGCTAATATCCAGCATCCATTCACAATCAAAGCCCTTAACAAACTAGGCATAGAAGGAACACACTTCAAAATAATAAAGGCTATACATGGCAAACCCACAGCCAACATCATACCAAACGAAGAAAAGCTGACAACAATTTCTCTAAGAATTGAAACAAGATAAGTATGCCCAATTTCACCACTTCTATTCAACGTAGTGCTAGAAGCCCTAGTCAGAGCAATCAGACAAAAAATAAATAAATAAATAAATAAATAAATAAATAAATAAATAAAAGGCATCCAAATTTGAAATGAGAAATTCAAGTTATCTCCGGTTGAACATATGATTTTATACCTGGAAAACCCAAGAGACTTCCAAAACACGCTTAGACTTGATAAATGAATTCAGCAATGTTTCGGGATCCCAAATCAACATACAAAAAGCAGTAGCATTTCTATTCATAAATAACAATCAAGCTGAGAAACAAGTAAGAAGCCAATCCCATTTACCATAGCTACAAAAAATTAAAGTTAACTAGAGATATATTTGACCAGGGGGTAAAAGATCTCTACAAGAATAAATTACAGAAAAACTGAGGAAATCATGAATGGCACAAACAAATGGGAAAACATCCCGTACTCATGGGTTGAAAGAATTAATATCATGAAAATGGCCATATTTCCCAAAGAAATTTAGAGATTCATTGCAATTCCTATCAAAATAACAATGTCATTTTTTGCAGAATTGGAAAAAACAATCTTAAAATTTACATGGAGCTTAAAAAGAGCCTGAATATGAAAAGAAATCCTAAGCAAAAAGACCAAAGCTGGAGATATCATATTACCTGACCTCAAACTATACTATAAGGCTATAGCAAAAAATCCAGTATGGTACTGACATAAAAATAGACACAAAGATAAATGGAACAGAACAGGGAACCCAGAAAAAAATGCTACGTATCTGCAGCCAACTGATCTTTGACACAGTCAACAAAAATATACACTGGGAAAAGGATATTCTTTTCAATAAATAATGCTGGGAAAAATGGATTGCCATATGCAGAAAAATGAAACTGGACCCCTATGTCTCACCCTGTACAAAAATCAGCACAAAGTGGATGAAAGACTTAACTGTAAAACCTGAAACTATAAAAGTCATTGAAGAAAACCTAGGAAAAACTCTTTTTGCCATTAATGTAGGTGAGGAATTCATGACTAAGGCCTCAAAAGCACAAACAACAAAAGCAAAAATAGACAACTGGAACTTAATTAAACAAAAAAGCTTCTGCATAGCAAAAGATATAACCAACAGAGTTAACAGAAGACCTACAGAGTAAGAAAAAAGCCTGGAAAACTATCCATTCGAAAGGGAGCTGATATCCAGATTTTACAAGGAACTCAAATGACTCAACAACAAAATCCAATAACCTCATTAAAAAGTGGGCAAATGACATGAATAGACATTTTTCAAAAAAGAAAAAAAAAAGATATACAAAAGGCCCAAAAAAAAAAAAACCATATGAAAAAGTGATCGATATCACTAATTATCAGAGAAATGCAAATTAAAACCGCAATGTAATGCCACCTTATATAAGTCAGACAAGCTATTATTACAAAGATTTTAAAAAACAGATGTTTGCAAGGATGCAGAGAAAAAGGAACACTCATATACTGTTGGTGGAAATGTAAATTAGTAAAACGTCTATGGAAAACAGTATAGACATTTCTCAAAGAACTAAAAATAGAACTACCATTCAACACAACAATCCCACTACTGAGTATCTACCCAAAGCAAAAGAAATCATTATATAAAAATAATTTGCACTTATATGTTCATTGCAGCACTATTCACAGTAGCAAAAATGTGGAATCAGTCTAAGTGTTTATCAGCAGATTAATGGATAAAGAAAATATGGTATATATACACAATGGAATACTATTCAGCCATATAAAAGAATAAAATGATGTCTTTTGCAACAATGTCGATGGAACTGGAGGCCATTATCTTAAGTGAAACAACTCAGACACTGAAAGTCAAATGCTACAATTTCTCATATGTAAGTGGAAACTAAATAATGTGCAAACATGGACTTAGACTGTGAAATAGTAGACACTGGAGACTTCAAAGGGTGGGCGGATGGTGGGGAATAAAAATGAGAAACTACTTAATGAGTACAATGTACATTACTCAGATGGTGGTTACCCTAAAAGCCGACTTCACTACATAATGCATCCACATAACAAAACTGCACGTGTACCCCTTAACTTTATACAAATAAAATATAAATAATACATTTAAATATCCAGATGAGGCCACATAGGGACTGAATGTAAATATTTGAAGAATGTATTTCTATTAGCATATTAATTTTTGGCTTTCACCATTCTTCATAAATGAATGTTGTTGATTAAAAAGAAAAGCAGACCATATATTCATATATATCTCCATATTTTTATATCTGTCTATCTATTTATCTCTTTATCTATTTATATATCTCTCTCTACTATTGCAACTCCCCACGAATAGTACTATATGTAACTTCAGGGAAAATATGAAAATGTGTCTTTCTGTTTCTTGAATATATTCACTAAAATTTATCTGCTTTCTGACAAGCCAGTACATTTTTTCTTACAACTCATACATAATTGAAAACAACAAACAGTTTACTGTCATAAAGAACTTTTTATGTGATGGTAAAAGATCTCCTTGCACATGTTAGTACTGGTCATAAACAGCACACTGAAGTCGAAAATAAATGACATGAGCAAGAATTTTATTAGATTTTTAAATTAGAATGAGTAAAATTCCACCATGTTATGGTTGCTAATAAATTCAATTCAATTAAACAAACATTCATTGTGTGTCTATTCTGTGCCTGGCACTGTGCTAGGGGAAAAAACGTGAAGATAAGCCAAAAAAGTAACAGACTCTGGAGTTTACTGCTTAGCAGCAGAGAACTTTAATAATCACAATACTGTGACTATAATTACATGTTGAGATAAAATATGTTAAAGGTGACAACATGTATATTTATAAAAGCATATAATGATAACTGGCAGTCTGAGAAGTCCTCCTGAGAAAGTGACATTGGAACCTGGAAGAGGAGTTTACAAAGCGGATGGGAGCTGGGAGATGGGTACTGTGTGTCCCACAGAATGAGGAATGTTCTGTGTTAGATGGAGAATTAAGAAGAATGATGAGAAATAAGGCTGTAGAAACTTCACCCTGCTTTCGAGGTTTTGGCAAACTTTTAAAATTTTTATACGGTTTACTTTTATAACCTAGAAAATATAATATGTTTTATCATCCCGAAGATTGCTTTCTCTCAAATATTGTAGAATTCTAGGATCCCAGCTCCCAATTGTTAAGTTAGGGGTGCTGTCCATGGTGCTAGTAAATAGCTGTAAGAAAAGTGAGATGATCTAAACTGAGGTTCCGATACCTGACCTTACTTTGGAATCACCAAAAACCCACTTCCAAGATTGGCTGTATTATCAGCCAGTAGGATAATGAGCCCGTGAGTAAGGGATTAAAGTCCTTGAGTATATTTTTGTAGGTATCAGCCACTAGGTGAATCTGATATGTAATCTGTAAAAGAGCTTTCCAGGCCCAACATCCAGAATAATGTTTTCAACCTTGGTACATATGAAATACATGTAAAACTTTGAAAACAATACACAACCAGATTCTTCTCCAGAATAATTAAATCAGAATTTCCAGAGGAGAAATCCAGTAATGGGTATTAACTCACAGGTCCCCAGGTAATTCTAATAGGAAGTCATTGCCCACATGAAGGGATTTGAATTGGGAGATGGAAATACTGCCAATTTCATGTGCAAATGAATTACTAAACAGGTTATCTCTAAAGAGTTTATCATGTCACCCCCCCCACACACACACATCATATTTTTCCAGACATTTAAATAAACTGAATACGAGCATATAAATACAATTATTTAAAACTACCAATTATAATGTTTTATTTAAATGTTAATATAAAACAACCAAAATTATTCAATGAAGACTGATTAATTTGAATACCAATAACTTCATAACAGTATTTTCAGTCAGGATAAGTTCGAACACATATTTTGATTGAGTATGCATTATGTTACAATTTCCTTGTGAAAGTAAATCAAGTGCTAAGTGGCAATTTAAAGGCTTATTTTTACAGGTCAGCAGAAATACAGATATTTTGTGTTTGATGTTATAATTCACTACATTTCTCTCCTATACCTCTGGCTTAGGAATCATTCAAGAAGTAAAAATAATATTCAGCAGATGAAAATAAGATAAATATATAAATTTATTGTTTTCATAAAGGAATGTAGAGAACACAATTTAAATGGAAAGCTACAGTCCAGCTTTTGATACTTCCCTGGAAGTACAACAATAAGAGATGATCTATCCATAAGAAAGTTATTTCTCTTTCCTTGGAGAAGAATGAGTAAGAAACAGACAGAAGCTAGAAATCTTTCTTGTATTCTCTTTTTTCCTAAGGAAGGAAGTATGAATTTCACCCCCAGTATTAGAACATGAAGTATGAAATATAAGTATTCTCCTCTACAAAGGTGTACTTTAATTTTTTTAAATATTTAATCCAGAAAGAACTATAAATCAAACTTTAGTGTAGGGCAACTTGTTAACTCAGGAATTATTTCTGTGGATGAATATGTTCATCATCAATTTATCATATGTAAATGTAAAAATGCATTTTCAAATATCAGGAGAATGTAAAAATGGGCCTTGTATAAATTACTTGATATTAATCTTTAAAAATGGTTTTGCTTTAATTTTAAGCTTTTTTTTTTTTTTTTTTCATTCAAAGTAGCTCTTATAAAGGCTTACTCTTACTTATCACTGCAGCAATCCCAGTGACTATATTCCTGGCAAATAAGAAACACTGCATAATCTAAGGTAGAGGTTTGCCTTGCATTGGCTATGATCTTGGTTTCAGTGTACTATTTTCTCATAACGTTCCAATCAACTGGTTGATCTGATACATTTAATCAACCAATTAGTAAAAATGACTGTATAAATTGACAGATTATTAGAATGAGTTTATTCATCAGAACAATATAACTCAAACTAAATGTTTAGAAGACACATGGCTATCCACCCAAACTGTAATTTTGACATCCTCAATAGTGCTGTCCTGGGTCTTTCTACAACAGGCCCCTTGCACCACTTTCCCCACCACTGCATTGTTTATTACAGGGAATCAATAATTACTGAACTATATAAATAATATGCTATTGTATTGGTGACCCTAACAGCTCATATTTACTGAATCTGATTTCTGCACTTCTATATGCCCAGGAGTGTTCCTTGGATCTACTCACAGTTCTCTCAACTGTGAAGAAAAATCCAGGGTGAGAATCAAAATAATATGAAATAAAATGGAAAAGGATGTTTCTCTCAGAGACACTAAGCATCAATTCTGTAATAAATGTTAACAAGAGAAAAAAATATGAAAAAAATTACAGTGACCCAAAAGACGGATTATAAGCTTATGTAGTCGATGTCAGAAATCAACTTGATATAATTTAACTACAGATACTGAATACCTGCTAAATGCCAAATTCTGCTGGGTATTGATAATATAAAGGTCTCAAGTAAGGACAAGTTACCAGTTGTAGATGTAGTATGCAATGGTGGTGGTAGTGGTGATAGTAGTGTAGGAAGTAGTAATACTAATAATAATTGTAAAGAGCTTGATGATTTTACAAAAATTGATTGGATATTATTAGACTCTAAGAACAAAGCTGTCAGATAGAGTGGCTCTTATTAATACTCATGTTTCACATAAGCAAAATAACTCTCATAATTGTGGGTATATAGCAATAATATACCAATTCCATGAAGAATCAAAACTAGGGAAGAGAAAAGGTTAGTAAAACTAACTTAAAATGCAAAATGAAGGTCCACGGCCAGCCAGCAGGCAAAAAAAAAAAAAAAAAAAAAATCATAGCAGAAAATCTCAGCATAGGGCAAAGACAATGAGAATAATAAAAATGAACTGATGCAAAATTAAGTTCTTCAGTCTTCTGCCTCATTGTACATCAAATTGAACCTTTAGCCTGGGGATGGGCAAGTCCAGTTTCAGGGAGCACTGGGTCAGTGGGTTACTACTCTATTCACATCAGCCCAGAAATCTCATTTATCTGCCAGTCCCATCAACTAGGCTCCGAAATACATTGGAACAAAAAGAGGAAAATCAGGATGACTGCATTTTCCTCAGAGCAAGGAGATATGTAAATGACTTAAATGCAAACCTCATGTTTTATTTATCATGCTTCAAGTGACAAAATTTTAAGGGATATATCATATAAGGCAGATAAGTCATGTTAACAGCCTTGTGTACTACTGCTTTTGTTATATCTCCAGCTTTTCTTCATAGCATCATTTAACCTCCATGTTCCCTTATTTACACTAGGAAAAAAAAAGCCTAATTTGTTTCTTTACTAGGACTTATAGGAGACATAATAAAAATGATTGAAAAGGACATTTAAAAAATAATGTATTTTAAAATGTTTATGGCATATATACAACCAACAGGCACAAAGATTAAGACCTCCAAGGAACAAGAAGCTCAGAATTTAAGACACTAAACGAGGGAGGTGAAAATCAGAAGGCAAACTAGATGACCAAGACAGAGCGGGGCTACCACCTTTGGTGAACGTAGCCAGCAAGAATCCACATGCCCTGAACGAGATTAGAACATTTTTGTTGAGCATAGAAACTTTTCCAGAAGTTACTCATTCCACTACTGCATGATTCTAAATCATTTTACAGATGGGAAAAATTGTGTCTTCCTGCCTGCCATTCAGAAGCAGCAGGAATTAAATATAGTCCATGGAAAATCTATAAAATTATAGTTATAACACATGTTGAAATTATACCAAATGAAGAGATGTAATGACAAGTGCGATAAGAAAAAATGGTGTTATTTATGAAAATGGGAAAAAGGGAGGAATTTTTTGGTCCTCTGAAGGGGTGGGCAAGCTGACCCATCAGACAGCATTTTTTCATTGTTTGTGGTAGTACAGCACACATGAGATAAATTTGCTTATCCAGAATATGTCAGCATAAAGGTAATCTCTATTAAGAACATCCCACTTTTGGACCACAGGCTGGGAGTTCAAGGGATTCTAGATTCAAACCTTATTTTCTCTGATTATGCCTCCAATTTGGCCTGGCCCTCGTGGTCCACTCCACCCATGCTGGAGAACCAGCTTATAACATCTTCCCCCAAGCCAGCCAGTCTTGACCAGACATGTGACACAAGGGTAGGTCAGCACGGCAAATTTCAGGGTCACTTGCTATGTAACTGTTTTTCACGTTAGCCAAAGGGAATCCAAAACAGAGACTGGAGCTCCTTTCTGCTCTTAATATGACCTTCACTTACATAGTGCAAATATAAAGCCCATTGTTTTCCTCTATTATGTTTATGCTCTTTCTCTCTTTTTTTTTTTTTTTTTTTTTTTTTTTTTTTTTTGGTAAAGCTTTTGGTCTAGTCTGCCAATTTCGGCTATTGAGTTGTCAAAGTGGAAAATAAATAAATGTAAAGTTTTTTTCAAGACATTCAAAGCTTTTAAAACTATTATCATCTTGCTGTAGTTTTATTTTTGAAAGTTAGTATCTTTCTTATAGCATTCCTTCTAGAGAACAAATTATAACCATTAGTCTCAATCTCTAGGTACACTAGAGTAAGGGTTAGGTGCCTGGGAAGACAAACAAAATAAATACATTAATAATTATCAAAGAACACAAAATTTCAGTTAGACAGGAGGAAAAAATTTAAGAGATCCATTTTACAACATGGTGATTATAGTTAATGACAATGTATTGTATATTTGAAGATAGATGAGAGTAGATTTTTATGTGTTCTCACCATATACAAAGATTAAAATAGAAGATAATGCATATATTAATTAGCTCAAATTAGCTATTGTACAAAAGCCCAGCACAGAAAAACAAATATTGCATAATTGTATATGTGGGATCTAAAACTGTCAAACTTATAGTAGTTGAGAGTAGAATGGTGGTTGCCAGTGGCTAAGGGAGGAGGGAGAATGGGGAGAGAAAAGATATTGATCAATGAGTACAAATTTTTAGCTAGGTAAGAGGACAACACTTTACTGATTTATCACAGAGAAAGTAACTGTAATAAATAATAATGCATTCTATATTTCAAAATTTCTAAAGGAGTAGATTTTAAGTGTTTTCATCACAAAAATGATAAGAATTTGAAGCAATGAATTTGTTAATTGGCTTGATTTAATTATCTCACATGAAAACACAACAAAACATCACATTATACTTCATAAATATATACAATTATTATTTGTCAATTAAAAATAAAATTTTGAAGCACCACGCTGTACATCATAAATATATTAAATTTTTATTGGCTAATTAAAAATAAATAATAAAATCGTAATTTTTTAAAATACCCCCATTACATGTGTAAGCATTTATCACAGTGCCTGGAATATGTTAACCATTCAATAAATCACACCTATTGCTATTTTTAAACTAATCTTTTTATCAATATTTATTATTAATTCCAATTTAGTTCTCATCAGTCAGTATAAGTATCTTGAAATTGTGATATGAGTAGTTATCTTTTCTTGCAAATTAATACATAAGCTATCATTCTTTTTTCATTTTATTTAGATTGAAACATCTTGTAGAGCTTCATCTGCCTCCTATGTGCTGACACAATCACAGTGTGTGAACTCTGAGACTGGAGACAGGAAGCAGAGATGCCAGAACAGCCCCCTGGGATGAGTGAATTCCAAGTCAAACTCCCCCAGCCAGCACCCACTCTTATGACAACTGGCCTAAGGACTAATCAAAGGCTGCCCTCTGCCTTGGTCTGATACGCCCTGCTGAATGGCAAAAGAAGTTGTATAGATTATTCAAAGACGTTTTGGGAGCCAAGATGAATCTGGAATTACCTCAGAGATGCCTCTCCAAGTGACCAAAACTGCTGATTGTTGTAGAGAGACGATGATTATTGAAAAAGAGAGCTGTGTTCATGAAATATTTATTCCACAAGGGCATCCTGCCTCCAGAGATCATGTTTTTGATGCTTTATGAAAATATAAATATTGATGATGGAAAGAAATTATCTAATGAGGAAACCTACCTTGTGTTGGTGTAAATCTGAGCCCTAACTTGAGATGCTGCTGCACTGCAGGGAAGAGGCAAGCGTGACAAGGTAGACAAGACATCCAGGGGTGTGACAGTAATGAGCTGTGCAGCAAACACAGACCCCCTGCCCTTCATGTGTCAGAATAGGTCAACGTGACACAAAGTGGTTTTCCCAGTAGCCTGAATCAGCATTCAAGCCTGGTCTTCCAAGAGGAAACTGTGTTATTATCATGAGCACTTCCTATGGCAATCTGTTAGTCTCCATTTGAATTAATTATGGTTGTAGGAAAGGCTTCACCCCACTAGCGAACTATATCAAAAATTCCCACGAGGCTATCTGCATTATTATTGCTTGTCTCATTTGTTCACTCATTCTTTAGCTTGCCTTGAGATGTACCCAATGGGTTATTCTGAAGCAGACATTTCCAGAAAGCCCACTATAGCTTTTAAAGTAGCTGAATGAAGAGCGCTGCTCAGGGCCAATCTCTGGATCCCCCTCTGAGTATACAGATGCTTGTATCACATTCTGACACTGCATTACAATTCTCTTCCTGTGCTTTTCTCCCTTTAGGTCATATGTCTGAATGGAAATGAATTATGGATAGAAAAGGAATCAAAGATGATGTGAAATGCTTTTTAAATCTTTGTGCTTATGAAAACAACTTTAAAGGATAGCTGCAGAGGGCAAGGAGGAAAGCGGCTGGCCTGCCTAAACCACTTTCCCAAATTAATTTTTATCCTTCTTTTGACAAATAAATCCTGCAGTAAAATAAAATTTAACTTGCCAATTAATGGAAAGTTATCAAGAATGAGCAAGTCACACTTATAAAATAAGATACACCTGAAAACCTCCTCCCTGTGAAAGTTTGAAGTACTGAAGGCAGACTCTTACCCAAAAAAGTACATACTATAGAAAGAGACTAAGCTTTGTATAAAATGCCTCTTTGAAGAGGGGGTGCCTTAATTCCCCCCTCTGAAATTCTTTTGAGCTGAAGTTTTCAAACTTTAGCTTGCATTAAAAGGACTTGGAGGACTCCTCAAAATGCAGCTGACTGAACTACACCTTTAGAGTTTCTGATTTAGTAAACTTGGATAGGAACAATGAGCTGGCAATTTTAACAATTGCTGGGGGATGCTGATGCAGCCAGTCTAGGTACCACACAGAGAGAACCACAGAGATAGAAGGATATGCCTGGTCCTGTTCACACCCTAACTCACTTTTCTGAACAGCCGCTTGGGACTGGTGAATTCCAGGTCAGACTCTCCTAGGCTACACCCACTGTTGTAACAATTGGTCTAAGGACCAGCCAAGGACTGCTCTCTGCCTTGGTCTGATATGTCCTCCTGAATAGCAGACAAAGTTGGGTCTCCAGAGTGAGTTAGCAGGAGGAGTACTAATTGATCTTATTTGGAAAAACATTGGAACAGGTTCAGCTCAGCTGTTTCTTCTTTTTATTTGAACTTAGCAGGAGATGTTCTTTCTTTCTGAGAAAGGGTCAGGAAGTCCAATACTGAAACAATTACAGAACTATCAAAACATGGTTTCCAAAATTTAAAAATCTGAATTTACTGCAAATACACAGTTAACATACATCAAAGATTTATTTGAGACAATAATGAAGAAAATAGGAGTTGGTAAAGCTGGTTCAAAGGAATATAAGAGAGATTAAAGTATTTATAGTTAATGAAAGAAAAAATCCTGAAATAAGATTGCTATGTGAGATGCAAAAGTGATTAATGTCCTGTAGTGCAATCAAACTGTAACAATTGGAATTATATTTTCTACTGGGGAGAAAACTATTACACGTCTTTTAGACAAAAATCATGTAGAACATATAAATCCATAAGTTAATATTTTACTTCAGAGTCTAGGCCTTGATCCATGGTAAATGGTAAATCAAACAAAACTACATTCCTCTGGAGCAAGGGTTGACAAACTGCAACCAGAGGATCAAAGTCGACCCACAATCTGGTTTTTTTTTTTTTTTTTTAACAAAACAAGATAAAATTTACTGAAACAGCCACACTCATCCCTTATATAAGTTTATAGCTGCTTTTCATTGACAGTGATGAGAATTCAATAATCCCAACATGGTCTTGTGACAATGCTCTAGTATGACATTTAAAATTCATGTGGTCATTTTTTCATTTTATTTCCCAAATTTAAATAGAGTTTCAAGACAAGTAAGAACTTAAAGCAAGCATAATCCCAATAGGAGTTTAGAAAAGGTCATTGTGCCGGATTTGCACTGTATCATCTTAGCTAAGCTAAAACTAAATATTCTAGAAGCCCCTTTCCTGGGATCAAGATGGTCCTCAGCTTAACTAAACTTTAGATAGGCTTTCCCCTGATTCTTGTCCTGGTCTTTTTTTTTTTTTTTTTTTTTTTTCCTTTGAGTTTCTATGTTAGAAAACTTGTGATTGTTAACTCTTTCTCTGCCCCTTTGATATGTAAATCTTTTATAAAGCTTCTTGCCAGTTTTACAATGGAAAGCTGTCCTTCTCAAACAGCTGGAAGCCATACTTTTGAAATGTAATCATCAAGAAAGATAGCATCCTTACTACCCAGTGTCTGTGGAAGAGTAGGAGCTTAACTTCAGCGGGCACCTTGGTCTGAGTTGTAAAACTACCTCCTGTCATGAAGATAAGAGGAAGCTTACTTTTCCTTTGGGTAAAGCCAATTAGTAAACACAGGTGGCCTATGATTCCCCACCCTAGCTCACCTCATCCCCAGCTCTTAAAATCTCTCCCACTATTTCTTTCAGTGTAGTTGACCTCAGATTGAGTCCTGATTTCTCTCTCCTATTGCAATAGCTATGAATAAAATATTTCTTGCCTGTTTTATATAGTCTGATACACTTTTTGCTTGGACACATGCATATTTCCTTATTACTATGGGCCACAAGGGACATTTTGCTTGATATTTGGAAGGCAGAAGTGAGACAACAGCCATATTCTTCTTACAGTTGGTCAGGGCTGGGCATTAAATGCTGTTGCAGCTTTTTCTTCATCTTCTGTTGAATCTCCTCCTTCATTGTTAATAAAGTTTTGGTTAATGTTACAACCAAACCAGCAGGAGCTGAGATTGCAACACCTCAAACTCCTGCCAGCTCTCCATTCATTCTCCCAATCTTGGGTATGTGCTTCTCTGGCTAATTACTACTATCATTGAAGTCAGAGGCTTGGTTGGGGGTGGTGAGAGACAGATGTATATCCCAGCTCATCCTTATTGATTCTGTTTATCCTTGCCACCTCATTTCATATCTGTCTTTTGTTTTTTGTTTTTTATCCCCTGCTCTGCTCTCTTTAGGTCCCCTGCTCTGCTCTCTTTAGGCCCAGAACCAGACATAGAAACAACAGCTGTACAAAAACTGTTTAACCAGATCCCACTGTTGCAAAGTTTAATGGCAACTGAATCAAAGCAGGAGTCAAAATGGTCTAGTTAGCTAGTTGATTCCACAATCCTAAAACTGAAATAGATGAGCAGCATACTAAAGCCTTACATCTTTGTATACACAGAATAACTCTTAGTGTACAGAAGCCTGACTTAAATTATTACAATTGAGGAATCACGCCCTTCAACAAATTTCCAGATGTGAACTGGTTGCAGATATAGAGTTCCTTAATGAAGGGAAGGTCAGGTGCCCTTGGGGAAGAACCCTATTACACAGATGAAAATTTATAATACAAATCTTCTGCCTTCCCACAAAGGGATGTGAAGCTTTTTGCCAGAGTAATTGTACATCATATAAGAGGAAATAATCATACTTTTGAGGGATTGCTAGACATTGGCTCTAAACGTAAATGAATTCTTAGGGACCAACATGTCACCGAGGTACATTAGTAAGAGTAAGGTTGATAGAGGTCTGAGATTACTGGAGTTTTGGC
The DNA here is from genome assembly GCF_003255815.1 of Theropithecus gelada. Taxonomy (NCBI): domain Eukaryota; kingdom Metazoa; phylum Chordata; class Mammalia; order Primates; family Cercopithecidae; genus Theropithecus; species Theropithecus gelada. The sequence continues at coordinate 81,475,792 of NC_037676.1, forward strand.
TTGGGTCTATCTCATGGTGGACCAGTGAATCTCCAAACTCACCCTGTGGGTAATTTCCCAGATTTCAGAATGCATGATTGGAATAGATATACACAGAAACTGGCAGAATTTCTGCTTTGGTGTTCTGACCTGTAGAGTAAAGCTAACATGTTGGGGAAAGCCAAGTAGAAGTCACTTAACAGTACCAAACAGTACCATTTAGAACCATCTAAATGGTAAACCTAAACAAATATTGCATTCTGGAGGGATTGGAAAGATTAGTACCACCATGAAAAACTTAAAAGATGCAAGGGAGGTGATTCCTACCACACATTGTATTTAACTTGTCTATTTGGCCTGTGTGGAAGACAGATGGATCTTGGATAATGACAGTGGGTTTCCATAAACTTAACCAGATGGCGAGTCCAATTGCATTTGCTCTTTCAGAGGTGGTTTTGTCACTAGAGCAAAACAACATATTCCCTGGCATATGGTATGGGCCTATTGACCTGGCAAATGTTCTCTGTTCCTTACCTGTTAGCAAAGTCCATCAGAAGTAGTTTACTTCCACCTGCTTAAGCCAACAATACATCATCACTATCCTACTTCAGGGCTGTATGAATTCACCAACCTTGTGCTATAATTTAGTCTTTATGGACCTTGATTGGCTCTACATTCAGTAGATTAATGTAACAATCCATTTTATTTAAAATATATAGCTGATTGGGCAGAACATCTACTCTAAGCATTGTTTGTAAACATCTTAGGCAATGGATAAGAATTAAATTCTACAAAAGTTCAGGGAAACACCCACCTCATTAAATATTTAGGCATTCAATTTGTCTAAGGTATGTCAAGATACTCCTTCCAAAATGGTAAATTGCTGCATCTGACCTTTTCCACCACTAAAGAAAGAACACTAATTGGATTCCTTTGAATGCTGGATGCAAAATATCCCTCATTTGGACATGTTACTCTGACCCCTTTACCTAGGAACTAAAAAATTTTTCAGTGTTGGTGGAGGTCCAGAACATTAGAAGGCCACACAACATGTACAGAATGCTGAGCAAATTGTTCTATCATTTAGGCTGTGGGACCCATGAGATATGGCCATACTTGAAGCATCTTTATCAAATAAGAAGACAATAGAATCTTCAGCAGTCCTCAAAAGTGATACATATTCACAAAGACTCAGGATTTTGAAGCAAAGCTCTTCTTTCCTTTGCAGGTAATTATTGTCCTTCTGTAAAATGCTCTGACTTGCTACCAGGCCTTAATAGGAACCTACCAACTAACCATTGGCCACAAAGTTACCTTGTGACATGAACTATACATCTGTGTGTTGTCTGGCCCACAAATCAATAATCTTGAGAGAGCAAATTAAGTACCATTTCATCATCAAATGAAAATGGTAGATATGCCATTGAGTTTGATTTCTGAAGATCCAAGTAAGTTGCATAAGCAAGTGGCCCAAATGCCCATGGCCCATTTTTGTTCTATATCGCCTCCTCCTTATCAATCATAGCCTCCTTCTCAACCATGGAGAGTTGATTGAGAAAGAAAAAAAACTGTGCCTGTTTAAACGTAGTTGTGCGTAATATACTGCCTCTACCCAAAGGTGGATAGCTACAACACAACAGCCACATTCTAGAACATCTCTGAGGTACAGAGGAAGGAAAACCCACCTAGTGGTCAGAATTTTCAGCAATATATACCTGATTGTGTATTTTGCCTGAGAGGAGAGGTGAGCAGAAATATGGATCTATATTTACTCAACCTCTGATGATTTGGTGGGATAACTAGGGGCTTGGAGAAAAAAAACACAGTTAATGACAAAGAAGTCTAGAGAAGAAACATATGGATGAATCTTTCCAAATAGGCACATGGTGTGACGATACATGTATCAAATGCAAATGTTCACCAAAAAGCATTTACACCAGAAGATCTTAATCAGTTAGACAAGAGGAACCATTCAGTAGACATTAGTCAGTCTCATTCCTTAGCCAATGAGCTCATGAACAAAGTGGCCATTATGGCAGAAACAAAGGTTTTCCATCTGCTAGAGTCACTGCTACAGTGGTTACAGCCAGCACTGTGAATCTACTCTGCCAGCAGAGACTTCAATATGACACCATTTCCCAGTAAATCAGTGAGTCACCAACCGGAAAGTTGATGACAATCAATCACTTCTATCATGAAAGGATAGGGTTTTGTTTTCACTGGAATAGACACATCGTGGATACTGATTTCCCATCCCTGCCTGCAGTGCCTCCAGCAAAACCTCCATCTGTGCATCCAAGAAATTCCTGTTACACATCTTGGTATTTGCCACAGCATTGCTTTGAACAAGAAACTCATAGCAAATGAAGTGTGACAATTGACTCAGGTCTATGGAATTCACTTGTCTTCCACATTCCCCATCATCCTGAAGCAGCTGGCCTGGTGGAATGGTGGAATAGCCTTTTGAAGTCTCAGTCACAGCACCAGCTAGGTGACAACACTGATGGGTTTGAGTCATGTCCTCAGGAACCAGCAAATTAGCAAGCACTAATAGTAATCAGCTGTCTCTTCCACTGGCAGAACTTATGAGTCTTGGAATTAAGGATGGAAATGGAAGTGGCATCTTTTACTATTACTGCAAGTAACCTAGGGAAAACTTTACTTCCCAACCATTAAACTCTGGGTTTTGTTGTTCTAAAAGTCTTCGTTTCCAAGAAAATAGAGCTTCCACTAGGTGACACAGTAAATGTTTTATTACACTTAAATTGGAGACTTCTACCTGAACACTGTGGATTCATGTCATGAATCAACAAGTTAAAAAAGGTGATGTCACTGTAATTGGAAGGTTGATTAATTCTGACTATCCAGGAAAAATTAGGTAGCTGCTACACAATAAGGAGTAAGTCTGTAATTCAGAATATATTGGTGTATATACACACATATATATAAGCCACTTTTAACTCTTCCTCTTCTATTTTTGTTATCTAACAGAATAAAGAAGTATTAAGAGTAATTAATCTTAAATATAGGTTTTTAAGTTACAGACTACCAAAGGGGAAATATAATTCTGCTACAAGATGAAAAAGAAAATGTATATCTTCCAATATGGAAGAGTCATTCAGTTTTAGAACAGATAGCTATATCGTGTTAGGTAGAAGCATTATTTTGCTTGTGTCTTTGTTTGACAGTTAAATTAAGAATGGTTAAAAGCAGTATATATAAATGTCATGTTGCAAGGGGTAGAATATAGATAATTTTTGCTGCACCAATTTACCTAAGCATTCCAGGGTTTTCTTATCTTCATGGTTCCCGGTTAATGTGGGCCGCATAGATACAATGCATGAGGTTTCAGAAGCAGAAGTGAAGCAGCAGCCATGTCCAGTTTATGCTCAGAAGGTCGATGCCCTGTCAAACTAGGCCCTGTTGCCACTCACACTTATCATCCATGATCTGGCTCTCCTGGGTGGTATGGAAAACTAGAAGCCAGGCTCATAGCTTTTCTAGCTCCAACTGGACCCCTTTATCCCTTTATGCTTCTCTAAACGTTGGCCTGTGCATGCTTAACTCTGTGATGAAGAACACCAGCCTTTCTTCAGGTCTCCCATCATTAAGGGCTTGTTGATGGTAAGAGACCTGTGGGGGTACTGTTGTTCCGTGGATTCTATTGTTCTGTGGGTTCTGTTGCCCATGTCCTCTGCCTGTCTGTCTTTCCTTCCTCACTGTCTGATCTGCTAACTTCATTCCCAGAACCAGATGAAGAACCAGCAGATGTATATAAAGTGTTTAACCAGTTGTCACAGTCATGTATGATCAAATTCCTATTTTTTTAAATCCTATATTCTGTATCATTCCCAGTAACTATGTTTTTCTAATCAAACTCTATCTAATACAGGATCAATAGATGTGAATTCGAATCACTGGAGGAATACCAATATAGGAGATTGATTTAAAGTTGAAATGTGAAAGAAAATATTAAAAGGGCTAAATGTGCATCCCCAAAAGAGAGGAAATACTGGTTTTTTGAATGCATAAAATACTTGGAATACAAAGAATAGTGAGTCATATACCTATGAAGAAAATAAAATATGTGAGACAGGTAAAAATATTTTGATATAGGTGAGGGGATCAAAATGTAGCAAACTATGAAATTCATACCAAGAAATTTTTACTTCTTATGGTGAGTGATCAGTAAGATAGGTTAATGCATAGCATTGTTACAGGGGCTGAACTGGCTAAAACCTGAGAAGCTAGCCTTTGAAAATCCTATTAGAAAGCCCAAGACAGAGGGAGGTAACAATATTTTCTTAGGAGTAAAGCCAAGGATGGTCTGCTAAGACATGATGGGAAGAAATGTGAGTCCAGAAGTAGAGCAATCATTCTTCACGATTAGAACTATTTTAATAATCATCATCATTTACTGAGCCAGGTACAGTGCCAAGTACTTTCTATATATTGACTCATGAAACCTTATAGAGTGGGCATTATTATCTCTTGTTATGCAGACAAAGAAACTGACCACTTGAGTTTAAAAAACTTGTCCAAAGTCACATACTTAGAATTAGAAAACCCTATATTCAAGCAAAGTTCTCTCTGATTCCAAGTGTTTTTCCCAGAAGCACTAGGTCATACAGCCAGACAGCAGTTAAATCAATGCAGGAACAGTAAACCACAAATCAAGGACTATTTACATTTCCTATGCCTAGTCACTGAGTTTGTTTTTGTTTTCGTTTTTGTTTTTGTTTTTGTTTTATGTATATGAAGTTATAGGTGAAAGTAACAGTGGACAAGCTGAAAAAATTCCAAAGATAGATAGGTAGGAGCCAGACTGGAATAATAGAATCAAAAATCCTGGAGCACACACTACAATTCTGCATGCATGTATGTACACACAACTGTAACAGGGGTTTGTTAAAAGCCAAATAAAACACAATTTTTTGTATTTATATAAATTATATGCCAAAAGCATGAATCCCAAGTTTCCATCTTTAATAAAATGGAGACGAAAATGCTTTTTCATATATATTAAGACAAAAGAACAGAACATTTTGAAAGAGAAGGAAAATGTATGTTTTGAGTGGCAAGCCACTGGAAAAGGTGGCCTGGACCTTCCGCCACTCTTCAGAAACATTGGGTGGTAATTGGGAGCCTAGATCCTGGAGCCAGACTGCATGCGTTTGAGTCCTGGCTCTGCCACATTCTGTTTGTAGCAAACTGCTCAACCTCTCAGCAGAACTATGTTCCCATCTGGAAAATGGGGCTGACAATTGTTATGAGGATTATTTATGTTTGTATTTGCAAAGTGCTTAAAAGAATACTTGGCACATAGTAAATCACCACAGTAGATAAATGTTTGATAATTATGTTAAGTACCTTTTGACACTTTTGAGAATTTACTATAGGCCAGGGTCAAGTCAACTGCCGTCTTTGTTAGACTGCTTTCAATGATTCAATCAACAAATATTTTTTGAATAACTTTTAAGTTTAAAGTAGTTTTCTCAGTCTGAGAATAGAGTGGTGAAGAGAACTGACATTAAGCATGACATAACAGAGATTGCATTGGTCTAATCCTATATGGCCCTATCTATTATTTTAGAGCGTTATATTAGAGTGCTATTCTAATCTATTAGGACATTCATTATATTTTTATGTAAATTTTATTTACATAAAATACACTTCATTATAAGGTTTTTAAGGGTCTGAAATATAAGTTTCTTTGTACTTATGTGCATAGAAAGAATGGACACTCAAGAAGCACTGATTAAGGAAGGAAGGAAGGAAGGAAGGAAGGAAGGAAGGAAGGAAGGAAGGAAGGAAGGAAGGAAGGAAGGAAAGAAGGAAAGGAGGAAAGAAAGAAAGGAGGGAGGGAGGAAAGGAGGAAAGGAGGGAGGAGGGGTAAGCTTCATAGGTAACAGCACTAGCTTGAGCTCAAATCCCAGCTACTACTTAGTAGCTTTGACGTTAGACAGGTTACTTAACCTCTCCAACCCCAGTGCCATCAGCTGTTAATGAGGACGGTGCAAATAGTGGCTAGTTGTATAAGGTTTTCTGTGAGACTTAAAGAGCTAATGATTGAAAAGCACATAAAATAATATATGGCACATAATAATCACATTATTTAATATTCTACTATTATAAACTAATTAACAAAATAAACTTTAGATAAAACATTCCTTAAAGATGATAGTATGATTCGACATGCATAGATGCAGTTAAAATTTCTTGATATGTATGCGAGTATGTAATGGTATTCCTATAATTTGAAATGACAAGAGCAAATAAAAATGAGATCAAAAGATTCAGTCTCTCTAACTTACTACAAACCATTTTAATACCATGTGAACAAAACAATTGTAGTTCTGGGTCTCTGCCATATTGTTATATAGACCGATTGCAGCAAAGTCGATGAATCAAATGCAATTTAGTCTGGCTCAACTAGGTCGAGCTGGAGGCTGTTTCTGCACATGAAGCAGAAAAACCATTATAGACTATAATTTCTGCTCAGATCAGTCAGTCTCAGTCATTCTACTTGGCAGGCAATTGGTCTGTCTCGAATTATTCTGTGTGAATGATTCTGTAATGGTGGAGAAAGCACAACCTTTAACCTGTAATAAAATAGACTTCGTACATTCCTCTTAACTCAATACAAGATGATCATCAGGCATGTAAGTTGGAATATCTTCTACATGCCTACCTGAGCCTCTAGGAAAGCTGCATGAATGCTGCTGCATGATGGCCAAGAGGAGCCTTTTTGTCCCGCAAATTATATTGAGGTTTCATTACAAACACTACGGAGTATCAGGAGAATCATTATAAATCATATTCTCTCCTCTATCTCATGTAGGGTCCCCAAAGATAGATATGTGATATATATTATGTATAGTATATATAATATACAGTGATCATATATAATACGTAAATATAGTGTGTGTGTACAAATATACAAACACATAAATGTGTGTGTGTTAAAGAAAAAATATTCCATGACACATGTTAAAGCAGAGTAAGGAAGACTATTTTATGGACCATTGAGATAAGTTCAGGGACCACTGCAACAGGTCTTGCAATGGGAGAGAGAGATGGGTCTCAACTCTGAATATAGCACAACAAATGGAAATGTATAGCTAAGGAGCAGGGTGGAGGTCAGTGGACGGAAAATTACTAAAAGAAAACATTAGGAGTAAGATAAATTCTGGCTAAATCAACCTAAAGGGATTCTTGCTGAAGACAGGCAAGGTGACCAGGCATCACCTGGAGGATGGTGGAGAATGAGAGACTTAATCTGATATTGTGTGTGATAAGATATGGAGGGTTGGCAGTTTTTGCTCAACTGATTTAACTTAGCAGGGCTCTTTGCTAAAACTGGATTTTACAAGAAGTGCATAGATGGGCCCAGGAGAAGGTTCAGAAGCTCAACTAAACTTTGGCCAAGCAAAAAATATTTGTCAGTGTGTAAAAATATTGTAAAATGTAGTCCATAAATTTTTTGTTGAACTAAATAGATCAGTGCTTCCTAACCTTTTCCACAAAATTTTCCAAGAAAAAAAAACCTAATATTTGTACCACACACTGGGGTAAACTAAAAGAATGGTCTACTTGCACTCACTGATAACTAATGTGGTCTCAGAATATCCAACTGTGAAAGACTTCCCTGAGAGCTGAGGGGATATGTGGGTTACCCAGGTCAGAAGCTAGGAAAACTACCTGAGCTGCTGTTAAGATAGTCTCTAGGCATGCAGTTAGACTGAATTTAGATAATCATTCATCTAATAGTACAGCAAGTAGCTGTGTCCATAAATTGTGAGTTAATAGACATTGAAGCACCACTTCCAAGCCGTTCTCACAAAACTTGATTCTATACCTTTGTTTTGGCCTGGGTTACGGACTTATAATAAAGCCAGATACACTACTTTCTATGAGTTTTATTTCTACTAATCAATAATTATTCCCTATCATTCCCTGTGGCTTTTTTCAGGTCTGTTTTATAGCTAAAAGAGATCCCTCTAGAATAGGGAGATGTGGAAAGTAGACCATACTCAGTGGTTGTCTGCTTCTCCATAGCTTACTTTCCTGCCCCTACCAGTCTTTTGTCTAGACCACAGAAAACACTGTGGATGTGGCCATCTAGCATGTGAAAAAAGGCAAGCAGAGCTGAGAGTTTTGTGCCTATGTGACAATTCTACTGTTCGTATCCTGGATTATAGGGAAACATTTTATTATCAAAAATGACACAAGCCAAGGAAATGATTGGATACAGGTTTTGTCAAAACTCACTACAGGAAGCTGAAATGTTCATCAGTGTGACCTATGACAACTAAAGAACTAGAACCAAAGCAAAAGTGCCACCTCTTAGGATGAATTAAGGTGAAAAGGCTACAATAGATTGCAATATGGCCACAAATGCTTCCCAACCCAGGATGCACATTCTTTTGTTTTGTGACTTTGAGCTCCTCTCCACTCATTAAACATGGGATTGGCAATGAGACTTTCTTTGGTTCATGGGGTAATGGCAAATGTGACAGCAGCAGAAATTTGAAAAACTTTTATACATTGGGGCTGCCCTGTCGTGCTGCCTTTTGGAATCCAGCAGTCACCTTGATTAGCTTACTAAATGATGACAGACACAGACCTGACCCTAGCCAACTGCCAGATAATCTGTTAAGCCATTGACAATCAGCTGGCCATAACTACATGAGTGAGTCTAGTTGAAAGCAGCAGAATAACCACCCAGCTGAGCCCAGGCCCAGTTGCTAACTCATAGATTTATCTAATAACCTATACTTAGCTAATAATCTGATGTTGTTTTAAGTCATTACACTTTGAGATAATCTATTATCCTGCAATATATAACTGATATAGAACTTGTTACTTACAAATGAAAGAGAGATTGTGTGGAGGAGAACTGAGGTATCCATTTCAACAGTAAGCCAGCCCTCAGTCATGAGAGTCAATTGGTATATATGTGAGTGAGGCCAACAAATGCCAGCTGAATGCAGATGCATAAATGAGCCCAGAGGAGACCAGCAAATTACCATTCAGTACATCCAAGCCCAACAGCCAATCTTCAGAGCTGTAAGTTAATAGACAGTTGTTTTAAATCTCTAAGCTTAAGGAAGACATGTTACATGACAGCCATTAACTGATACAAAAAGAAGGGAGATCTGGGGGCAACATTTGTGCCAGGTCTTGTCTTGATTCCACATATTTTTGACAACAAAGAGATTTTGGTATATGGCAAGTTGACTTAATTCTAAGCCCTTTTATGTGGCAGATCTCAGCACTGACTGACACAGAAGCAGGATGAAGGCTACAAGTGAAGCTCCAGATCTGAGGAGCTGGGGAATGCTAAGACAAGGGAATAAAGTCTCTGGAAAATGCTGCATAAATTTAAAACACCCTGTGAGAGGATTTCCTTCTTTTTGCAGCTTAATAATATCCCATCATCTATGTATACCACATTTTTTTTATTCATTTATCTGTTGACAGACACTTAGGTTGTCAACTAGCTTGATTGTGGTAATTATTTAAAAGTGTCTTCATATACAAAAACATGACATTATATACCCTAAATATATACAATTTAAATTCATCAATCATATCTCAATAATCCTGGGAAAGAAAAGTAGTCTGTTTCATCAAGGCAAATGAGAGAATTGGAACAGAAGGGGTTAATTTTTAACTTAAATATTCAGTATGACTAGGAATCTGTGAGTTACAAAATAGCATGCAGCTTGAGCAGTCTTTAAAATCAAGGATGTTGCCAATATTTAAAATGGACTTTAGACAGTTAAATACTTCTGTTGAGCTTTCGCTAGAGTAGTGGTAGATAATGACTTTGAACTTTGGGATCCAGATAGAAGACAACAGGGCATGTTCTGGGTTATTTGATGTGATGGCTTGGTGGTCATGCTGCCACCCATCAATGCCCACTTGCTGGCATCTGGCCCGTGGTCTGAGCCTGGCTAAACTGTTCTCCATTCCCTGATAGCAGGTGCTAGACTGGACTCTAACCCTGGAATCTGCAAATGACTCAACATGGCCTTAACACAGGCGCCTTCACAACCATTATGTCTATCACAATAATGAAAGAGATTTGTGGGTTTTATCATCCTTGTCTATCATTTTGGAATATTATGTTAGCAGAATCTAGTGGAAAGAGTGTGGACTCTGGAACTTGGGTTCAAATTCTGGGCACCACTTAAAACATGACTTGCCTTGAGAAATCACCTAATCATTCTTAGCTTGTTTCTTCTATAAGTGGGGAAAATAACACCTGTTTTATCAGTCTAGTAGTATTGTTGTTAGGATAAAATATTATATACATACATATGTATATTTCTGTGTGTCTATATATGTACGCATATGTATAAAGCTATTGTAGGATTTTAATAAATTTAATAAATTATTTATTAAATATATTAAATTTAATAAATAAATTTAATAAATTTAATAAATGATTATTACTGTTATTTGATAGCCCTAAGACTCTGGCATATAATCAGGACTAAAATGGTAGAACACATTCAATCCTCTATGCCTTCAGCTTTGTATTCTAGTCCTCATATTTAGGGTGAAAATAGATCTGTGTGGGGGAAAGCGAAGAGAGAATGAATGAGGATTACCCTTGTTAATGGCTGATACAAAGAGATTTCAGATATAAACAGAAAGTCAGTGAGGGGAGTAGTGGTAATTATACTCTGAAATGGAGAACAGATTTTCATTTCTCTCTAAACTTCTGTCATTTTCATTTGGATGATTCATTGTATAAACAACCCAAAGTCCTAACTATCTCATGAAAGAAAGACTGTAGATGTTTCAATGCAGTAACCCTGCCTAGCTGCTGTAGCAACTATCCACAAGGCAGCAGGATTGCATTCTGTCGCTGCCAGTTGATGCCAATGAATAAAACATCTCTGAAAGGAAGAAATAAATCATTTCTACTTGTAAGAATAAGTAAAAACAGCGATAATTACTTTTTTGCCAAAAAAATCAATATTTTGTTCAAGGATCCCTGCCTTCTCTACTTAAATGTGTTTTGGTGAGTACTTTTAACTTTAAAAATATTTTGAAATGTATTTCATCCTTTTTATACTTCTGATATTATTCTTTTTGCAATGTCTAGAACGTGCATCTTTTGTATTTATTCATTTAACACTTTATTTGTTGGCTGGGTGATGTGTATCAGATATGAGGTTATGAAACTGAGATGCCAAGTTGAGTGACCTGTGCATTACCTAACCTCATGAGCCTGCCCTTCTGCTGTTATTCAAGGTTTTCCTGCTCCACTCCCACCTGCCTTGGCATCCACACTCCATTCCCAGGGATTGCCCTGTTCCCTGATCCCCTATAAAAGTTCATTTCCATACAGCACTCACTGTACTGACAGGCATTATGAAATATTTTATATAAATTATTTCATTGAACTTTCTTAGCAATTTGATCAGGTTTATTTTATAGAGATTCTCATTTACAGATGAAAATACTGAACTATAAGCGGTAGAGCCAGTATTTGAATCTAGATTAATGCCAAGTAACATACATTGCTTGGCATTATCATCAGTGTTTACCATAAAAAAATCCACCTTCTAAACATGAATTTTAAGGCCTCTAAAGGCAAGAATTATAATTTTCATTTATATGACTTGATTCATTTTACATAGATTTTCTCAGTCAATTAAGTAGACATTTTAAGTCCACTGCAGAGATGAGGAAACTGAAGACCAAGTCATTTGAGAGACATATCCAAGATGACTTAGCTAATGAATGATAAAACTAGCATTCAAATGATATCCTAGATCTAAAAGCTTCTTTATAGGCTATGAAGAACCTGTTACAAATCCAAACATGGATTGTCCCTCGAGATAAACAAGGGATTTCCTCAATAGCAAGAACTTCATGACAAGAATCACTTTAAGGGTGTATGAGTAGATAAGGAAGAAATACAAGGAACCCCAATCTCCAGTTAGCATATCATTACAGCAACATTTATTAGTGAATTGCAGAATTAATTTTCCTTTCACTCTTCTTTAAAAATGAGGTTAGAAATCTAAAAAGACAAAACATAAAGCATATTTTATAAAAACATGATTGAGACAACTGAATTATAGTACAGAGAATATGAACTTAGATTTATCCCACAAAGTAAGCATGGTAACTAATTCCAGATAAATCAAAGAGCAAAATTCAACATATAAAAAATAGACAAACTTTTTAAATCAGGAAACAACAGATGCTGAAAAGTATGTGGAGAAATAGAAACACTTTTACACTGTTGGTGGGAGTGTAAATTAGTTCAACCATTGTGGAAGACAGTGTGGCGATTCTTCAAGGATCTAAAACTAGAAATACCATTTGACCCAGAGATTCCACTACTGTGTATATACCCAAAGGATTATAAATCATGCTACTATAAAGACACATGCACATGTATGCTTATTGTGGCACTATTCACAGTAGCAAAGACTTGGAACCAACCCATATGTCCATCAATGATAGACTGAATTAAGAAAATGCAGCACATATACACCATGGAATACTATGCAGCCATAAAAAAGGATGAGTTCATGTCCTTTGCAGGACATGGATGAAGCTGGAAACCATCATTCTCAGCAAACTATCCCAAGGACAGAAAACCAAACACTGCATGTTCTTACTCATAGGTAGGAGTTGAACAGTGAGAACACATGGACACAGGACAGGGAACATCACACACCAGGGCCTGTCAGCAAGTGGGGGGCTGGGGGAGGGATAGCGTTAAGAGAAATACTTAATGTAAATGACGAGTTGATGGGTGCAGCAAACCAGCATGGTACATGTGTATGCCTATGTTACAAACCTGCTCGTTGTGCATATGTACCCTAGAACTTAAAGTATAGTAAAAATAAAGAAATAAATAAAAAATAAAAAATAGAGAGCACTCTACTATTGAACAATGAAGAGTAAAATTCATCCCATAACCTCCTAATTTTTTTGTCATACACCTTTATGATTTGATGTATCAGTTAAACATCATGTAAATTGAATGGTGCTCATTTACATTTTCACAATTTTTTATTAAAGGAACAGTTACCTCGGAGTTCCCTTGAATAGTGAGTATCTCTGTACTATTAAAGTATGGTTCTGTTAAATGAAATTTAAATCTACCTTCAGATTTTGCATAATGAGTCTTACCTGTTTATTTAGGGTAAGTGAAAAGTAGCTGCAGCAAAAGCGTTTAAACAGCAAAAGCTTATTTCTCATGCATACAAAGTCTTGCATCAGTCAAATATCTTTCCAGAGCTGCTTTTCTCTAGGCGATGACTCCAGCTGCCTACTTTTCAAGTAGCACCATTTCAATAAATGGCCTCCACAGTTAGTGCCAAAGAGGATGAGAGACTAAGGAGGTGGCATGCTTGCTCTTAAAAGCTTCAGCCAGAAATGAGATGCAACAAATTCACTTATATTTCACTGGCTAGAACTAGTCATATGGCCCTGAAGGGTTCTGGGAAGTAGATTCTTCCTGTGTTCTCAGGAAAGAGAGAATACCCACATACAAAAAGCATTTGTAGACTTTACCCCAGTTCCCTTGCAAATAACTAAATAATATTTCTTTTATTAAATATCAATTTTTCCCTGATTTTTCTATCTTATAATAATTCAACATTAAAGCATTTGCTTTCACTTTTCCATATGAAATAAAAGGATATTTGACAAGCTTCAGACTTTTATTTTATCTGCAAATTATATGTTTTAAACATAATGGCAAGGCTTCAACACAGTTTGATACATGTCGGTAATAGCTCTTAATGACTCAGAAAGCATATAATCATCTACAAGGATAAAAACTAATTTGCCATAAAGAGTACAGAAATATCAAACAGTGTATTCTGTGGAAACAACTCCAAATAAATTACCTCATTTGTTTTATCATGTATAATATACACTTTAATACTTCCGTGGCTTTGTATGGACACTTAGCTTCGCAGAGAAATTTTAAACCATATCAATAAGGTTTCCCCTCACTGTGAAAAGAAGTAATGTGTCTAATAATGCAACTCCCAAATCTTTGTGGGTTTTATTTTATTTTGCACCAATTATGTATTGAGTTATGATATCCTGGATGTAACAAAAGTACAATGAAGATTTCCACTACGTTCTACTTTGGATAAACAACAAACACACACATATATACACACCCTTTTCACATACCATTTTTTTAAATTTCCACATAATCTAATTATTCCACATAAAACTATGAGTTTTATAGATTTGGACGCATAGCAGACCTCACTGACTATAGCTTTAGACACTCAGCTCCTGCCTAAAGACAGCACAAACTATCTATCTTTCCAGAATTTTCAAAAGTCTCTCATTCACCTTGTTTGATTCTTTCTTTCTTTCCTTCTTTCTTTCTTTCTTTGTCTATCTCTCTCTTTCTTCTTTCTTTTTCTTTCTTTCTTTTCTTACTATTATTATTTGTGTTTGTGAGTTTACAGTGCTTGTATCCTTTGATGTTGTTTTAGCGAAGTTTCAAAGGATAGTAGAGAGAAATGCAAAATAACTTTTTAAAAGTCTAATTTGTGGCTGGACGCAGTGGCTTGCACCTGTAATCCCAGCACTTTGGGAGGCCGAGGCGGGCAGATCATGAAGTCAGGGGTTCAAGACAAGCCTGGCCAACATAGTGAAGCCCTGTCTCTACTAAAAATACAAAAATTAGCCTGGCGTGGTGGCATGTGCCTGTAGTACTAGCTACCCAAGAGGCTAAGGCAGGAGAACCCGGAAAGTGGAGGTTGCAGTGAGCCGAGATCGCACCACTGCACTCCAGCTTGTGAAACAGAGTGACACTTCACCAAAAAAAAACAAAAAAAAAAAAAAAAAAAAAAAAAAACCAAAAAAGCCTAATTTATTCAGCAGAAAATCTTCTTTCACAAATTCTTCATTCCTTATTTTTTGGTAATATAAAAACAAAAAAAGTCTGCTACCCAGCATGGCCAGAGCATTGAATTCTGAATGTCTGAGTATGTGCAGTACTACATATACTATAATATTTTATAACTTTTGCTTAAATTGCATTTAAAATAAACATCACATGTAGTCCATTGAAGTTGTGATTTAGAATTTCCATTCCAATTTTACGGAACCTTATGGTTCTCACTAAGTAATATTAGTTATTCTAATAAGAATAAGTGGACTTATTGCTAAGACAAAATATTTTAATTGCACACAGTCTAATCCTATGATGGACAGCTTCTTTAACTACAGGATTTGCAACTATTTTAAGGAAATTTGTTTCTGCAAAAATATATGCCTCATCATCCTTTTATTTCCAAAAATTGTTTTAGGCAAAATATAGAAGTAAAGGTAGCTACAGTTAATGAGGTCTGCTATGTGTCCAAATCCATTTAGATGTTTTATCTTATTAGATTCTGACATGACTTACCAAAGAAGCATTTTAGAGATAAAGAAACAGAAGTCTGAAGGAGTTTTAGACACTTTCTAAACCAACTTACAGTACATGTATTATTTCACCATTACTTTTGTTCTATTTTTGTGGCAATAGGCTATGCAGTAGAATTTTAAAAGCTGACCATTATTAAAGTGGTGAAATGATAGACACCAAAGGGCACAGTTTTCTAGATTCCTTGCTATAATATTGTCTTGTTTTCTTCATCAAAAACAAACTTAAAAAGGAATTTTAGGATGTGTTTCTTTCTTAGCCGTAATACCTAGCTTGGCATACAATCTAAAGTTAGATGATATATTCTTATTCCCTAACTAGGTGCATTGGTTAAGAACTACAAATAAAATAGCAAATACCAAATAATTCCAAACTGTAACTGCTAGTATTCACTGTTATTATTTATTTTTATCTATAGCCTATAAATCATATGGTGATAAATTATTTCCCAACTATGAAAGCCAAAGGGTAGATTAGTACCAATCTGAGATTTGCTGGAGACTTGAAGAGATTCAGTTTACATTTGCAATCCAATGAGTTGCCTATTACAAATAATAACAACTAAACACAAGCAGACAAAAGCACTGAATAACCAAAACTAATTCCTTAAATATAGGAGATGTTGATGAAGTCAGAGATAGACGTTAAGGCTAGAAGAAATAACAATAATAAAATAATAATAAATAACAAATAATAAAAGTATGTGACAAATATTCAATAAAAATTGGCAAGAAGTGATTATTATCATTAACAAAAAAAAATATTTTATGCCCATGTAGAGCTGGCTACATAAATAAGCATCTAAAAGATTGAAAGTTTTAATCTGGGTGCTTTCTGATATAGTCCTGTGATTACTTGTTTTTTTCCTCCATTAAAGAATAAGTAGGAATTTGGGTTAAGTCATGTGACCAACGTTTGATGAAAACTGCAGCTATATTTTAGCGCTAACAGTTGTAGAGTAGCTTAAAAATAATAAAATCTGTTTTCACTCAAGTGGTTCTTTTTATTTTCCAATTTGTTTACATAGTAAGACTCTAAGGTTAGAAAAGATTGATGCCTTAAGATGCAACCTTTTACTTTAGCAATTTTCTGCCAGTTTAATCTCATCAAAATCCCAGAGATTTTGTTTTTCCCCATCACTAGCTCCCTGAAGCTCAGACTCGGACAGAACAGAAGAGATTAAGTCTATTCTCTTGGCTTTTATGTTTGGGCAAAGAAATGTGGATTATTCTTTTCTAGAGTAGTTATTTATTTATTTATTTATTTATTTATTTATTTATCTATTTTTAAGACAACCGAAACCCTGTAGGTTATCTCTTCAAAAACGCAGAGTAAAATAACCAACAGGTAGTGACTTTTTTCAGTTGTTGCTTCAAACATGATTAAAAAAAAACAGACAAACTAAGATCTCAGTGGCTTGCAAATACAAGCATGCATTGCCCACTCACGGATCTACAGGTTGACAGTGGGTTGGCTAAGGGACCACTGGTTTTGGCTGGGTTTGACTCCAGACTGGTAGGTTAGGTCTTCTCATAGCAGAGCACAGGAACACAAGCACTCAAGTGGACATTTGCAGTGGATCTTAAAGTACCCTCTCAAATGACAAACTACCACCTCTGCCCACATGATATTGGTCAAAACAAGGCACTCACTCAAATTTCCCAAATTAATAGGGTAGAGAAGTATACTCTGCCCATACGAAAGCTATAGCTAGGGCAGGAGATAAGGAAGAATTGTAAACAAATAATATTATCTTAAACAAGTAGTAATAAGTTACATTTATCCTTTTTCTTTATACCTGTAGAATTAACTGACAGATCAGATCTCACAAGACTAAGTGTTCATAAGAACCAGCTAGATCACTTTTAAAATATAAAATTGGCCACAGTATTCTGGATACCTGTGGAATTAAAATTTGAGGTGTAGAAACTGAATATATTTTTAGAATGTTCCCATATGATTTTAATATGCGGTTGTAATCTTCTGGTCTATATCATAAATTTTAACACATGCTATTCACCACATTATCAGACAATATTTTTAAAAATATTCTTTCTACTTGTTTTAGATGTCAACTCATTGAGCTTTTTCTTTATTCACATATATGTAGCCAAGAAAAAAAAATCTGAACTAAATCTCCGAAAACCTCCCTATAGACCATTAAAAACTACAAAGACAAAGCCATATTAGTAAATAATAGGTGGAAAATGCTGGAGGTTTTGTGGGGAGAATGTTTGAGGAGAATGTATTAAAGCTATTTCCTCACCTTTCATAATAGAAAGCTAATTTCTTACCTTTCAGGCCTTTGAAGTAGAACACCTTCAAAAATTCTGAGTGCTTCCACAAACAAGTCAAAATTAAAAGTCAAATGAAAAGGACAACAAATGAGAATGACATTAGAACTTTCAAAGGAAATACTGGAAGCTAAAAGATCATCTAGATAATTTCTAAAAAAAATTTTTTTAGACTTTAAGTTCTGAGATACATATGCAGAATGTGCAGGGTTGTTACATAGGTATACACATGCCATGGTGGTTTGCTGCACCCATCAACCTGTTATCTATATTAAGTATTTCTCCTAATGTTATCCCTCCCCTAGACCCCCACCCCTTGACAGACCTCAGTGTGTGATGTTCCCCTTCTGTGTCCATGTGTTCTCATTGTTCAACTCCCACTTATGAGTGAGAACATGTATTGTTTGGTTTTCTGTTCCCGTGTTAGTTTGCTGAAAATGATGGTTTTCAGTTTCATCCATGTCCCTGCAAAGGACGTGAACCCATCCTTTTTCATGGCTACATAGTATTCCATGGTGTATATGCACCACATTTTCTTTATCCAGTCTATCGTTGGTGGGCATTTGGGTTGGTTCCAAATCTTTGCTATTGTGAATAGTGCTGCAATAAACACATGTGTGCATGTGTCTTTATAGTAGCATGATTTATACTCCTTTGGGTATTTACCCAATAATGGAATTGCTAGGTCAAATGGTATTTCTGGTTCTATATCCTTGAGGAATTTCCACACTGTCTTCCACATTTCTTAAACTAATTTACACTCCCACCAACAGTGTAAAAGTGTTCCTATTTCTCCACGTCCTCTCCAGCATCTGTTGTTTCCTGACTTTTTAATGATTGCCATTCTAACTGGTATGAGGTGGTATCTCATTGTGGTTTTGATTTGCATTTCTCTAATGGCAAGCGATGATAAGCTTTTTTTAATATGTTTGTTGTCCGCATAAACATCTTTTCAGAAGTGTCTGTTCATATCCTTCACCCACATTTTGATGGGGTTGTTTGTCTCAGCCCAAAATCTCCTTAAGTGATAAGCAACTTCAGCAAATTCTCAGGATATAAAATCAATGTGCAAAAATCACAAGCATTCCTACACACCAGTAACAAACAAACAGAGAGCCAAACCATGAGTGAAATCCCATTCACAATTGCTACAAGGAGAATTAAATACCTAAAAATACAACTTAGAAGGGATGTGAAGGACCTCTTTAAGGACAACTACAAACCACTGCTCAAGCAAATAAGAGAGGACACAAATGGAAAAACATTCCATGCTCATGGATAGGAAAAATCAATATCATGAAAATGGCCATACAGCCCAAAGTAATTTACAGACTTAATGCTATCCCCATCAAGCTATCACTAACTTTCTTCACAGAATTAGAAAAAACTACTTCAAATTTCATATGGAAGCAAAAAAGAGCCTGCATGGCCAAGACAGTCCTAAGCAAAAAGAACAAAGCTGAAGGCATCACACTACCTGACTTCAAAGTATACAACAAGGCTACAGTAACCAAAACAGAATGGTACTGGTACCAAAACAGATATATAAACCAATAGAACAGAAGAGAGGCCTCAGAAATAACACCACACATCTAAACCACCTGATCTTTAACAAACCTGACAAAACAAGCAAAAGGGAAAGGATTCCCTATCTAATATATGGTGTTAGGAAAGCTGGCTAGCCGTATGCAGAAAATTGAAATTAGACCCCTTCCTTATGCCTTGTACAAAAATTAACTAGAGATGCATTAAATACTTAAATGTAAGACCTAAAACCATAAAAGTCCTAGAAGAAAACCTAGACAATACCATTCAGGACATAGGCATGGGCAACGACTTCATGTCTAAAACACCAAAAGCAGCGGCAACAAAAGCCAAAGTAGACAAATGGGATCTAATTAAACTAAAGAGCTGCTGCACAGCAAAAGAAACTTTCATCAGAGTGAACAGGCAATCTACAGAATGGGAGAAAATTTTTGCAATCCATCCATCTGACAAAGGGTTAATATCCATAATCTACAGGGAACTTAAACAAATTTACAAGATAATTTCTAAAATTTAAGAACAACAGTAATTAAAGCAAATCTTTATTATTTATAAATGTGGGATTGAATATCAGAAGGAATAATTACTTGAAAATGAACCTTGTAGAGAAACAGTATTCAAGGGTGAAGAGGAGTGGGAAAATGGAGTGCTCCTTAGAGTTAGATGCCTTGTCATAGTTTATTCCATATTCAGACATTATTTTGCTGAAACATAATTTAAACCATACAAATAGAGTATTTAAATAAATTTAATTCAATTACACTTTGAAATATGTACCTGAACCAATGGGTATTTTGCTCAGTAATATTGATACCATTATGATGCATGAAGTATCATAAGATATATACAGATTAACACTTAATTTTTTCATAATTTGGGCCTGAATGTGTACCCAAGATATCCTGTTTGTATGCTAAAATGGCCTCATCTCATCTCTGCCTATCTATCTCACTCTCTCTCTCTCTCTCTCCTCCCTTACATTTTAATTATAATGGAAAAAAATGTTTTGTTCATTTTATATCATCCAGAAATAAGTGAGCAAGTGGGCATTGTAGAAAATGTCTAAGAAGTGTTATGCTAGTTGTTATACCTCAATTATTATTTCACCTGTATTGGGTTTGCTAATCTGCTTTAAGGAATTTTACTAAAATCTAATTGAACAAGCATCTGTTTAATGGTCTTCATGCTTTACAAAGCAATGACTAGCCCCGTTTGTTTCCGTGATAGTGGCCACAATTTAATTATTCAGGCAGCATAAGGTTTTAAAGGACTCAACAGTTGCTGAGTTTTGCTTGCAAATGCTATTTGTTTAAAAGCTTTGGGAAAATTGTCTATTAAAAAGACAAAAATGACTACAAAACATCTAACCAATAGTTACTAACTTTAAATTGGTTTTAACTCAAATGCCTCTGCAGTCTAAAATGGAAGGATCCCAAACGTGGAGTCAGTTGACCCAATATTGCCCCTAAAATCTGTGCAAATTCAGTGAAGAACTTAAACTCTAAAGGCCTTAATTTTCTCTTGTAGATAATATTTATTAAACCATTTCTTCAATAGATATTTATTTAGCGCTTACTGCTTTTAGGCATTTTGTAAGCACGGAAGACCTCATATTGAAGACTACAGGAGTGGCCAGAGCTGCAAAGATAAAAATAATATTAACCAACAGCATTACAGTAGAAATAAAAATAACATTGTAAAAGAAAACATTTTAAAAATCATAGTAAATTATAGAAAACTAGAGTTTTATTACTCTTGCTTAGATGACAAATGAAGAAGTCTAAAATGTCAAAAGGCAGTAAGAATTTACTCAATAATATAAATAGATGCTCTCAAACTGATCTTTGCCATCAGCATTTAAACATATACAAGACTCTCCCATCCATAGATCCCAAATCTTTCTTTAGCCACAGCTCTATCTCTACCTTCTTTTTCAGAACAAACTTCTTAAGAGTTATTTATTCCCATGATGTACATTTTCTCACCTTCTACTTTGTCAACTTTTCTAATATGGTTTTCATCTTCATTATGCCACCAACCTTACCCTAAGGTTATGAGTGATCTCCATATCAGTCAATCCAATAGATATTTTCAATTCTTTTTATATTCTCAGTAGCAATAACCGGTGAAGACACTTTGCTTGAAGTATTGTCTTCATATAATCCAGTCACATAGTACTCTTCTAAACTCCAGCTTTCCACCTGGCAGCTTCAAATCTTTTCTGCTGACTCCTTATTCATTACTCAAACACTAAATTTGGTAGGTTGAGTCTCAGGCCTGAACATTGTTATCTTTTAACTCTATTTTCCCTGGATAACCTAATTCAGTCCCGCCATTATACAAAGGTAACTGACAATACTACATCTCCAGTCCAAAACTATCATCTGGGTTCCATGCCTATATCTCCAAACACCTACCTGGCAAATTTTCTCAAATATCTTAAAAGTACTTCAAACTATTAAGACACTATAAACTCAACCCTATTCCTGAAACCATGTCCTCTTCTAGTGTTCCTATTGCTATGAAGGATATTACTAGATGTCCACATATGCAAGATGGAGAACTAAGAATCATTATGACCACCTTTTTCTAATTATCTCTTGTGGATGTTCTTTTCTAAATACCACTTGAATTCATTAATTTCCTTTTATGCCTACTTCCACTGCTTCATTCAAGCTACTGTCATCTCTTGGTTGGAGTATAATAACCCCCTAAACTGCTCTACATACACCTGATCTTGCCCATCAATTATTCACTCTCATCCTGCAACCAGAATGACTTTTGAATACTTTAAATTTTTTGTATTGGTCTAAGGATAAAATCCAAAGACCTTAACCTGCCTATAAGGCCGTGGCCCTATCCATTCTTTCAGCCCCATCTTGAGACGCTCTTCTCTTTGCTGGATATTCTCCAGACACATTGGTTTATTTTTGCTAACTGAAGTACCCATATACCCTCTTTCCACAGGACCTTTGCACATCCTATCGTATGTGAGGAATGTTCTTTCTTTCCCTCCTCACTGAATTTATCAAGCTAAATTGACATCATAAGTTTTAGATATGGCTAAAGAGAGAATTAACAAATTCAGTCTACATTTTTGCAGAGTTTAAAAGGTTGAGAATATGGTGACTTCTCCTCTACTTTTGGTGTTAGCTCTTTGAGACCAGAAACATTCCCTTCATCTATACAGCAAATATTTATTGAACATTTACTTTTTGCTCATTTATCTGAAAATAAATTTTTCTAAACAGCTTTTCGTCTATGTATTAACAAAAGTTGAAGTCTGGAGGCATAATTTCCATTTAGTAACCTCATTAAGATACAAGTGTGTGAAAATATTTTTATTATTATATTATATTGTTATAATATTATATCATTTACCTTACAATCTTAGGTTATATATTTTTTTGTTGTATTGAGAGATCTCTTAATTTGCTTTTTCAGTTTTTTACATTTAAGGAAAGATTTAATTGATTACACAAATTAACTAACAAATTTCCCCAATGTTTACTTTATAGCATTATCCCAAAACTAGACTATATTCCTCTACCAAAATATAATTTTTATAAGAGCAGAGAGATTTTGTCTGTTTTGTTCAAGTACCTAGACAAGTGCTTGATTCATAGTAAGCTCAATAAATATTTGTTGAAAAAATTAAGTAATTGTAAAAAAAAAATTTGGTTTCAGAATATGGCAGGAATTGAAGTCACTGATACTTTTATTACAAACCTCATTACATTAGTGTGAATTCTACAAAAAAATTATTACATGTTTCTTTTTCTGAAAAATTTAATCCACATGTCAACAAGGATTATTTGGTGAAAAGAAACTGTCTCGAGCTGACTTTTATAGAAATATTTATTTATTCTGCATTCCATCATTCTTGGCTTCCCAGATGTCATGGTAGAAGGTGGTCCTCACAATTCATGAGATTACATTCAAGGCTCCAGTCAGGCTAAAACAGGAAGAGCATAATAAAAATACCAGAAATCTTGTCGGGAGGCTCATTGTCCCAGCCGGAGTAGATGTCTATCCTTAAACAGCTGTGGCCAGAGAGACCAGGAGCATGAAACTTCATCATCATTAGAGTTTATGAACATGTGGTCAGATGTCTTAGTCACAAAGATCTACTAGGAAAAGTTGGATAGGTAGAAACACATGAAAGTGAAAGATCTTCTAGTTGTCAGAGCAGAAATTTTCTACTAAAAAATAGAAAAACTGACCAATGAAATTACTACTAATTCAGTCTCCAATTGGGACCTATCTCCCTGGGTAGTCTTGGAACGCATACTTCTCATAAAAGGCAGATGATTCAGCTATGGCTGAGGGCATTTTATAATACTAATATTAGCCATTGTTATTCTATAATAACAGCTCTCTGTGTCTCTTCATCTGCCTGTGTGTTTGTGTGTATATGTACATATACTTATATGATTATATAATACACACATATTCACACAACACATTCAGAATGGCAGATAAATTCACAATTACGTAGATCCATAAGGCTATAGAAATAACTCTAAAACAATGAGATCTTCAAATATATGTATTTAAACACAAAATAATTAAATTTTATTTGAACTTAACAAAGAAACAGAAGAAATTATCAGTCTCATCTGATATTTTATTACAAAATATATATTTTATTTTATTTTTATATTTATATTTATTTTTCATTTTATTATTTATTTTTATTTTATATTTATTTTATTTATTTTAATATACAAAATAAATATTTTATTACAAAATATTTATGATTCTACAATATCCCTCTAGGTTTCAGGGGAAAAAAGATTATTTGATTTTTTTTAAAGAACCAACTCAATTTCATTGATATTTTGTATGGATTTTTGCATTCCAATTTTATTATGTTTTTCTCTGCTTTTAGTTATTTCTTTTTTCTGTCAGTTTTGGGGTTGACTTATTCTTTTTTTAAATTTTCTAGTTCCCTTAGGTACAAAGTCAGATTGTTAATTTGAGCTCTAACTTCTTAATGAAGGGAGTTAGGGCTACAAACTCTCCTGTTAACACTGCTTTTGTTTCTGCCTTAAAGTTTACCCAGGAGTTATTCGGGAGAAAATTCTTTAATTTCCATGTATTTCTATAGTTTTGATAGATATTCTTGATGTTCATTTCTCTTTTTATTGCCCTGTGGTCTAAGAGTGTGCTTGATATTATTTCATTTTTTAGTTTATTGACATTTACTTTATGACTGAATATGTGGTTGATCTTAGAATATGTTCCAGGTGCTGATGAGAAGAATGTATATTCTGTGGTAGTTGGGTGAAGTGTTCTGTAGATGTCTATTAGGTCCAATTGGTCAAGTGTTGAGTTTAAGTCCAAGGTTTCCTCATTAGTTTCCTGCCTCAGTGATCTGTCTAATGCTATCAATGGGGTGTTGAAGTCTCCCATTATTATTGTGTGGTTGTCTAAGTCTTTTTGTAGGCCAAGAAGAACTTGTTTTATAAATCTGGGTGCTCCAATATTTGGATGCATATATATATATATATATATATAGATAGATAGATAGATAGATAGATAGATAGATAGATGCATATATATATAGATGCATATATATATATTTAGGATAGTTAAGGCTTCTTCTTGTGTCTTTATAATTATGTAATACTCTTTATTGTCCTTACTTTTTATTAAAAATTCTATTTTTAAAGTCTGCTTTATCTGCTATAAAGATAGTGACTCCTGCTCTTTTTTATTTTCCACATGGTAATCTTTCTGCATCATTTTACTTTGAGCCTCTGGGTGACATTATATGTGTCTCTTGATTGCACAATTGCTTTATAGTACCTGTGGACTATGTGCTTAAGTGTACTTTTGTGGTAGCAGGTGTTATTCTTTCAATTGCAAGTTTAGAACCCCCACAAAGACCTCTGATAAGTCTGGTCTACTTGAAACATTTTCCCTCAGCATTTGCTTGTCTGAAGAGGATTTTATTTCTCTGTTATATATGAAGGTTAGTTTGGTGGGATACGAAATTGCTGAGTGGAATTTTTTTTTCCTAAAGGATGCTCAAAATAGGTCTTCAGTCTATTCTGGCTTATAAAGTTTCTGCTGAGAGTTCTGCTGCAAGTCTGGTGAGGTTCTCTCTGTGTGTGACTTGACACTTCTCTCCAGATGCCTTTAAAATTTTTTCTTTTGCGTGAACTGGTAAATCTAATGACAGTGTGATTTGGGGATGATCATCTTGTATAGTATCTAGCTGGAGTTCTCTGTATTTCTTGGATTTTCATGTCAACCTCTTTAGGAAGATTAGAAAAATTTTCATTGACTATGTCCTCAAATATATTTTCCAGGTTATTTATTCTCTCTCATTCTCTCTCAGGAATGCCAGTGAGTTATAGATTTTGTCTCTTTACATGATCCCATATTTCCCAGAGATTTTGTTTCTTTTTCTTGAAAGATCCTCAGAGAATATTATGAAAACTCTGTGTGCACAAATTAGAAAACTTAGAGGAAATTGATATATTCCTGGAAACACCCAATCTCTAAGATCAAATCAGGAAGGGATTGAAACCCTGAATAGACCAATGCCAAGCTCTGAAATTGAATCAGGAATTTAAAAACTTACCAACCAAAAAAGCCCTGAACTGAATAGATTCACAGCTGAATTCTACCAGACATAAAAAGAACTGGTACCAAGCCTACAGAAATTACTCCAAAAAAATCAAAGAGGAGGGATTTCTCCCTAACTCATTCTATGAAGCCACCATTAGCCTAATACCAAAATCTGGCAAAGACATGAAGAAAGAAAACTTCAGGCCAATATCCCTGATAAACTTAACTGTAAAAATCCTCAACAAAATTCTAGCAAAGTGAATCCAGCAGCATATCAAAAAATTAATTAACCATGACCAAGTAGGTTTTATTCCTAGGATACCAGGTTGGCTCAATATATGCAAATCAATAAATGTAATTCACTACATAAATAGAATTAAAAGCAAAAAATATATAATTATTTCAATAGATATGGATAAAGCTTTTGATAAAATCCAATATTACTTCATGATCATAACCCTCAACAGCCCAGGCCTCAAAGGTACATACCTCAAAATAACAAGAGCCACCTATAACAAACCCATAGCCAACATCATATTGAACAGGCAAAAGCTAGAACCATTCCCTTTGATAACTGTAACAAGAAGTGGATGCCTACTCTTGCAACTCCTATTGAACACAGTACTGGGAGTCCTAGACAAAATAGTCAGGCAACAGAAAGAAATAAAAGTCATCCAAATAGGAAAAGAAGTCAAACTACCTCTCTTCATTGACAAAATGATTCTATACTTAGAAACCTCTACAGACTCTGCCAAAGGCTCCTTACACTACCAAACAATTCTAGCAAGGTTTCAGGATACAAAATCAATGTACAAAAATAAGTAGCATTTCTATACACCAATAATGTCTAGGCTGGCAGTCAAATCAAGAACACAATATCCCATTTACAATGGCCACAAAGAAAATGAAATACCTAGGAATGCAGCTAACCAAGGAGGTGAAAGGGCTCTACAAGGAAAACTATAAAACATTACTGAAGGAAATCAGAGATGACATAAATAAATGGAAAAATATCCTATGCTCATAGATTAGAAGAATGAATATTGTTAAAATGGCCACACTGCCCAAAGTAATTTATAGATTAAATGCTATTTCTATCAAACTATAACACCAAGGTCATTCTTCACCAAATTAGAAAAAAACATTTTAAATTCATATGCAACAAAAAAGATCCCAAGTAGCCAAAACAATCCTAAGCAAAAAGAACAAAGCTGGAGGCATCACACTACCTGACTTCAAACTATACTATAAGACCACAGTAATCGAAACAACGTGGTACTGGTCCAAAAGCAGACACATAGACCAATGGAACAGAATGAAAACCAGAAATAAATCTGCACCCCTACAACTACCTGACCTTCAACAAGGCTGAGAAAGACAAGCAACAAGGAAAGGACTCCCTATTTAAGAAATGGTGCTATGATAACTGGCTAACCATATGCGGAAGAATGAAGCTAGACCCTTACTTTCACTATATACAAAAATTAACTCAAGATGGTTAGAGAGTTATATGTAAGACCTCAAACTGTAAAAAAATCCTAGAAGAAAAATTAGAGAATACTCTTCTTGACATCAGCCTTGGCAAAATAATTATGGTCATGTCCCCAAAAGCAATAGCAACAAAAACAAAAATTGGCAAGTGGGACCTAATTAAACTAAAGAGCTTCTGCACATCAAAAGAAACTATCAATAGAGTAAACAGACAGCCTCCAGGAGGGGAGGAAATATTTGCAAACTATGTATCTGACAAAGGCTTAGTATCCAAAATCTATAAGGAACTTAAATCAACAAGCTTAAAATAAATAGTCCGAGTAAAAAGTGGGCAAAAGAAGACATACACATGACCAATAAATATGTGATAAAAGGCTCATCATCCCTAACGATCAGAGAAATGCAAATCAAAATTATAGTGAGATACCACCAGTCAGAATGGCTACTCTTAAAAGACAAAAAACAACAGATTTCTCTGACGAGGCTGTGGAGAAAATGAAATGCTTATACACTGCTGGTGTGAATGTAAATTAGTTCAGCCACTGTGGAAAGCAGATTGAAAATTTTTCAAAGAACTTTCAACAGAGTTACCATTCAACCCAGCAATCCCATTACTGGATATATCTCCAAAGGATTATATATCATTATACCAAAAAGGCACATGAAAAAAGAACATGAATTCCTGTGTTCATTGCCACACTATTCACAGTAGCAAAGACACAGAATCAACCTAGGTGCCCCTCAGTAGGGGACTGAATTTTTAAAATGTGTTACATAGTTACCATGGAATGCTACACAGCCATGAAAAGAATGAAATAATGTCCTTTGCAGCAACACATTAGTAGATAGAGCTGGAGGGCATAATTCTAAGCAAATTAAGGCAGGAACAAAACACCAATACTGTATGCTCACTTGTAAGAGGGAGCTATACATTGAGCACACATAAGCTTAAACATGGAAACAATAGACACTGGAGACTACTCAAGAGGGGAGGCAGGGAGAGGGGAATGGGTTGAAGACCCATCTATTTATTCAGTACTATGCTCACTACCTGGGTCCAATATACCCATGTAACAATTCTACATATGAACCTCCTCTATCTAAATTAAAAGCTGAATTTTTTTAAAAAAAGAAAATAATATTTGAGGTACTGAGATTAGAACAATTATAGCATTTAAAAAAATACTTTTCCAGTTCAAATAGTTTTGTCTTGGTTCAACATATGCAAATCAATACATATGATTCACTCCATAAATGGAATTAAAGTCAAAAACCATATGATCATCTCAATAGATGTAGACAAAGCTTTCAATAAAAATCCAGCAACCCTTAATGATAAAAATCCTCAACAGCCTAGGCATTGAAGAAACATACCTCAAATAAGAAGAGCTGTCTGTGACAAACCCATAGCCAACATCAAACTGAACAGGCAGAAGTTAGAACTATTCCCATTGAGAACTCTAGCAAGGAGAGGATGCCCACTCTGACCATTCCTATTCAACACAGTACGGGAAGTCCTAGCCAAAGCAATTAGACAAGAGAATGAAATAAAAGAAAAAAGGGAAAAAATGTTTTCTCTAATGAGAAAACTGATTGGCATTCTTGCATTTCTTTCAATTTCATGTCCCTCTACTTTTGAGTCTTTGGTATTAATATTTGCATTATGTTTACTTTGTCCAAATAAGTGGCATTTATATTCTGATCTGAAATCATGATTTATTTTTTATTTATTCTTGGCTTCATATTTTAGTGGATTAAATACCTTAAGCCATTTCACCATAGCTGCTCCACTGTTGAATTCTTTCTTTGATATAGTTCATGTTTGGCTGAATTTCAGTGCTTTTGTTTGTTTGTTTGTTTCCTTTTTTCCACAGTGACTTTTGAGTAGCATATTTCTTTTCATCTTTGAGAAAGCATTTCTGTGGCTTTTATTCTTGAACTATTACTTTGATGAATGAGATAAACTTATATTACAGTTTTTGTCCCTCAGTACTTTGTAGATATTGCTCCATTGAAGGATGCTGTGGAAAACAAATGGAATCACCTGAATATTCTTTCCTTATGAGAAATATTTCTTTTTTGCCTAGATGACTGAAGAATCCTTTCTACTTTGAGTTCAATCACTTAAAACCTACGGTATGCTTCAGTTTGCACAGTTTTAAATCAATTTGTTTTTGTGTATCAAGAGTTCTTTCAAATGATTGATCTAGTCTTTTCTTCATTTCAGAGAAATTTTAATCAGTTGACTTTGAACTCCTCTTTCCAATTTCATTTGTTGAATTCCCTATTTCAAGGACTTGTATTATCTTTTATGCTAGATTGTGTTTTTTCTCCTTTGCTAGGATATTGTATGTTAAACCAATAGTTAACTTACTCTCTTTAGCTTTCCTTCTACACTCATTATAATTCCTATGTGTTTTAAAATTTGATAGATATCATCAGATTACATACTAAAAATACTAGTGCAATTCATACCACTGGTCCTCAAGTTGGGCTTTGAGTCAGATTTAATGAGAGTTCCAGCCCTCTCTTCACCTGCCTAAAATAATTTACTTTCTGGGAGGGAGAGGAAAACTTACATTAAATTAACTAAATAAAATTTCTCGGATACTTTGATTCACTGCTCAAAATGGGAATCATTGGCTTTTACCACTCTAATTCTTGAAGAAATCTTGTACCCTCAGAGCCAGGGAACTTTGCTAAGCCTCCTTTATATGATGCATACATATGCATGTGTATATTCAGTGCCAGCCATGATGGCACTCACTAATAAAGTCAGGTCAATTAAATAAAATCTAATGAAAATGAAACAGTGTCACAGCCTGAACACTCTCATCTCTGAATATCTGACAGGAATAATAAGGGATACTCCTAATATATGAAAAGGGTCCAGAATCTGATGGCTGAAAGCACCAGAAAACACATCATCCTGCTCATAATAGATCCTGGGCCATAAATTCCAATCATCATGATTATCTATTGATACAAGAGATTAAAGCAATAAAGATGTCAGGGTCATTATCTTTTCCTGCTTTATTAAACTAATTATCTAAATTTCCAAATAAGGTGAAAAGCTAAGGGAATAAATCATACCAGTTTTTTATTCAAAAGGTAAAAGCATTGCAGAGAAAACTTTTCCAGTGCTTTGAACTATTGTGTTTAGATCTCACATCTGAAAGAGGTAAGGGACCAGGCAGGGAGGACATCATGGGACAGCTGCTCTGCTTGGCCAGGATTTCTTATTGCCCAAAATGACAGAGAGTCTTAGGGTCAGGCTGTTTCATGCTTGTGTCTGACCTTCCAGGGCACTTTTTCCCTCTTTCTTTGAACGTGCTTAGCTATATGATTCATATTATTTCATTGAGGCTGCAAACACAATCTGTTTCCAGTGTTCCTTAACAGGTCATCTTTTGAAGCTGCCATTATCCATGTCCCGGAAAACACACCATTGTCCTCTGCTTCAGCCCTGATAAAAAGGTTTAGAAGATGGCCAGTGCCCAGATTCTCTAAGTTAATGTGCTGTGGCTTCTTTGAAGTTTAATTTATTTTTAAAAGAAAATTTTTGTATCTTATATATTACCATTAACCTAGAGATGGGTGGACATGTGTAAAATAAATGGAATCAGAATCACAGAAATTCTGATTTTTGCCTATTACCAAAGTCTTCTTATTCAACTCTCTGATAGTTTTCCTCATTTTAAAAAATTTTTTCTACCCAATGTCTTGGCTCCTTTCATTTTGGTATCACTAGAGCAACTGCTACATGCTGAGCACAGAAACAAGGACCACAGTAGATGTGCAAGGTTGTGTAGTGTTGAGATTCCAACAGACAATTCTGCCACTAACTAGCTGTGGAATGCTGTACCAGCTCTGCCACTTACTAGCTGTGGAATGCTGCACAAGTCTTTTAACTTCCACAAATCTCAGGTTTCTCACCTGTGACAGGGGGACAACAAAAAAAGAAACAGTCAAGAAGAAGATGATGATGAAGACTATGATAATGAGGAGACACTGCAGTGCATTTGTACAGTCAGAAAATGACATCCTGTCTTCAGCACAGTCCATATTCATCTCATATATCTGAAATATTTGGATTTTATTAATGTAAGCCACTGTACAGTCATCAGATCAAAATTTGTCACAGTAAATACATATGTTTATGATGTCTCTGATAAGAATAGTTTCTTTAGATGGGGTGGCCTTGTAGAATGGAGAACCTGCACACCTAAATTCAACAACTCTGAAAGATAAATTAGATGATGTGGGTCGAGTGCCCACCCAATATGCCCAATACGGGTCATATACTGGGCATTCAAAAAATGTTAACTATTATATCATCATTTTTAAAATTGTAGATTATTTTCTGTACCAAGAATATCAGTGAGACTCTAAGAAAATTTTTTTTATATTTTAATGTTTTTGTCTTTTAAAATATATGACCTTATAAATCCATTACTTGCTGCAATCTGGTATCAAAACCAATTGGAGAACATTGGAGTGAAAGAGAGAATATGATTAGTTAGACACAGCAGATGCAGCTCATGTCATCCTAATTCTGGCCAGGGGATCTTTTTGGGGTAGTACTACTATGCTTTGGAAGAAATCTCAACTACCAGATGCCAAGGCAGGGTATGAAAATCCCAGACTTAGAAGCAGACAGACCTAGGTTTTTATTACAACAACCCTATAAAATATGTATCACCTTCATAATCATTATTTTTGTTATTATTCGTTTCATTTTACAGATAAGAAAAATGAGGTTGAGTAACTTGATCACAATCATACAACCGAAAAGTAACAGATCCAGGATTCAAAAATTCAAGTCTTTTTTTCTATCACAGCAGCAGATAATGAAAAGGAAAAGACATATCTGAGAGATTCGGAGAAGCTACAAATATTTTGACTTGTCAAGTGGTGACAGAGAAGAAACAGACATGATTTTCAAGTTTTAGCTTAGGATGATCATAGGGATAAAATAAAAATTAGGAAATTGTGGTGTTAACAAAGGTAAGGAGGAAAGAGTTTCAAGGAGGCAGCAGTCAGTGGGAAAAATAATATAGGCGTTGGAAAGAGATGTGACCATGTACAAAAAAATAATAATAATAATTAGCCAAGTATGAAGAGCTGAACTGATATGATAAGTCACAAACTAGAAATAGCATAAACTCACATGATTCTGTGATCTTCTCAAACAGTATTTAGTAGTTAAATGGAGGATTTTAAAAGATTCACAGAACAGGAAAGAACAAGTTGTTGAGATTCAGGATAAATTATTAAATGCTGGACCATGCCTGTGGTATGGCATTAAATGACTCTAAAATAGAAATGATGCATTTGATGAGGTGGCAGACAGGGGGATGGGGACCATTAAGGCCTGAAAAATCCCCATGAGTTTGGAAAGCATAAGAAGTTGGGTGAGATCAGTGAGTAGAACATAAGAATTCAGACATGGAGAAATGCTAAATGATACTAAAAGTTCAGGTACAACTTTGCTTGTCAGTAAATTATGTGAAGTAAAAGTGAAGTTTTATAGAGTTAAATAAATGGTTAGGTTACCATTACAGATACTGAGATTTCTCAAAATGGAGACTTGTTCTCAGGAGGACCATGGGTTAGAGGCCAATGT
Source organism: Theropithecus gelada (assembly GCF_003255815.1). Classification (NCBI taxonomy): domain Eukaryota; kingdom Metazoa; phylum Chordata; class Mammalia; order Primates; family Cercopithecidae; genus Theropithecus; species Theropithecus gelada. The sequence continues at coordinate 81,508,739 of NC_037676.1, forward strand.
CCACAGAGTCCACAATGTCTACAGATGAATGATAGCACCAAGAGGGAGGCTAGCAAAGCTGGAAGGAGTGAGCATCTTGGGAGGAAGATGCTTTGTAAGAGGATGCAGGGATAAGGGTTTGAAGCAGCAACAGTACCTTAGAAAATGTGCACAGAGCCTCCAAACTCTGGATCATGTCACATGGGATAAAGAGTGGCCTTATTTAGGCATAAGGAATGACATCAATTATTTGGGAAGATAAATATGTTCTACTTCATCAGAGAAGGGAGGAAGAATTCTAGAAGAGGTAAAGAATTTAGGAGAGTTTATCAGAGATGAAACATAATATTCAGAGAAGGCAGAAGAGACCACTGTTGGGAAGGGCTGGGAAAAAGAAGACAGAGTAGCATGTATGGAAGGAGGATGGGTACAGGTCTAAGGTGGCCTGTTTCTCAGACACTGACTGAGAACTGTGAAGATGAGAAGCCAGGTGAAGTTTTGTTGTCTTAGATTTCCCACCTGTGGTAAAAGGTGTTGGCAGGCTGAAGCTACTAGACAACACTTGCATTTCTGCAGCATTTCCTCACTGTCTGTTGATACACTATATGTAGACTCCTAGGAATGGCTAATGGGACAAAATAGTTGAAACCAGAACAAAAGTTCATGTGTTTCCAGCCATGCTACGTGATGCCCAGCTACTTCCGCCTAGTATTGTGGAAACAGCTTGAAAATTGGAGTCAGGTAAACCACGACATGAATATCAGATCTATCAATTTTAGAGAAATTTTAGTGCTACCAAGTTTTGTGAACTTTTTTTTTCTCCCTCACAGGGGTTGCCCTGAGGAGTAAGTAAATTAACCTACATGAAAGGCAGGGTGGTCCGTAAAGTTCAGCTTTCGAAACTCACTTAATTCCTTTCCTCTTATAAGATGGACAAAAGGCCAGGTTTGCTGTTTTCATGGTATTTTGTGGGAGAACGTTTAGATTTTGTTGGATAAAGACCGCTATCTCTTTCTTAATTATTGTTACAGGAGGAAAGCTTTGTACTCAGAAAGCTGTCAACAAATGCTCATTAAATGATGCAATAGACTGCTCCAGACCACCCTTCTTCTTCCATTCCCTGAACACCCTTGATGGTGTTTGACTCTGGTGTTGGTTTTCCTTCAAGGGACCAGTGGCTAGAGACTGCCAACACCACCACTGGCATTTACTGCAGAAGTCAACTTTACCATCCATGTCCTACTAGAAAAAAGCCATTCAAAGCTCACAGAAGCCAATTAGAGTGAAAGCTCATCCTATTTCAGGGAACATTATGAACATATCTTTAATTCAGTGTTTGAGAAGCTTTGGATGCAATTCCTAGAGCTTGTAGAATGGCAGCCCAACAGTGTGTTCACTTTTGTGAACAAATTCCCTGTGCCTGTTCCACTGCAGAAAGGCTTGACTGCAATATTTTCTCAAAGCAAACAAGGGAAACTCAAATTTAATTTATATTGAGAAACTCCATATTATGGTTTGAACTGTGTCACCCCAGAATTTATATGTGAAAGTACTTTTAAAATAAAAATTGTATATATTAAAGGTGTAAAACATGAGGTTCTGATTACATATGTAAATAAAAGATTACTACTCTCAAGCTAATTAACATATACATATACATCTCCCCACACAGTTACCATTATGTGTGTATCTGTGTGTCAGTGTGGGTGTGGTGAGAGCACTTGACATCTACTCTCTCAGCAAATTTACAGTATACAACATATTATTTTTAACTGTAATCACCATATCATTCCTTATATCTGTAGACTTATTCATCCTATTAATTGCAACCTTCACCTACCTTTCTCCATTTTCCCTATCTCCTCGCCCTCTCCTGGTAACCATTGTTCTGTTCCCTGCTTCTATATATTCATCTTTTTTAGATTCCACATATAAGTGAGATCAGGCAGTATTTGTCTTTTTATGTCTAGCTTATTTCATTTAGCATAATGCCCTCCAGGTTTAACCATGTTGTTGTAAATGGCAGAATCATTTTTCTTTTTTAAACCTAAATAATACCCAAAGGAAGGGAAATTCGCTCCTTAAAAAGATACCTATTTTCATATGTTCAATGCAGCATTATTTACAATAGCTAAGATATGAAAATAAATGAAGTGTTTGTCAATGGATGAATAGATAAAGAATGTATAAATATACACACACGTAATGGCATATGTTAAAGTCTCAATCCGTAATACTTCAGAATGTGAACTTTTTTGAGCATAGGGTTATTGTAGAGTAGTTACTTACGATAAAGTCATACTGAAGGAGGAGAGCTCCTAATCCAATATTACTGGTGTCTTTATAAAACAGGGAAATTAGAACACAGGTACACGTACAAGGAGAACTCCATGTGAACATGAAGGCAGAGATTGGGCTGATGTTTCTACATGCTAAAGAACACCAAAGACTGCCAGAAAATCACCAGTAGCTAGGAGAGGGGCATAGAACAGGTTCTTCCTCATAGCCTTTAGAAGAAACCAATCCTGCCAACATCTTTATCTCAAATTTCTATCCTCAAGAACTGTGAGACAATAAATTGCTATCATTTAAGCCACTCAGTATGTGGTACTATTGTTTCAACAACTCTAGCAAACCAATACACTCTCCACTCCCACCCACCCCCACCCAGACACTGAAATTGCTGGCAATAAAATGGGATAATACCAAATCAGGAAGCTTCAGGAAATCAAAGGCCATGGTATGATTGTTTGCCACTCTGCTCCTTAGCACTTAGAACTATGCATGGTACATAACACATAGTCAAGAATTATTTTTAGTGAATGTTTAAATTTATGAAACATTTACAATGTGCCAGCTACCATAAACATACTACTTTTAACTTTCTCAGCAATCATGCAAGTTAGGCACTGTTAACCCCACTGTTATAACTATACAAACTATGATTCAGGGAAAATAATATGCAAGATAGAATGGTCATAGGCTTTGGAGTCAGGCAAGTTCAGATTGAGATCTGTCCCTGCCATTCAGTTGTGGTGTGACTTTGAACAATTGGCTTAACCTGTATGAGTTTCATTTCCTTTATCTGTAAAATAGGGATGATAAAAATATATCTCCAAGGGTTATCATGAAGATTATTAAATAAGATACTGTATAAGAAGTCACAAATAACTATCATGGATCAGGCCCCCAATATACAACATTTAGTCTTATTACTCAAGGCCAAAAGCTCTGGTCTATTTGTTCAAAGCCTGAATTATTGCTTCTAGAGCAAGCAACAAGGCTGGACATAGCTAATCTATTTCTTGTCAAAGGGCCAACAGCTAGGAATTAAATGCCCATTTGTATTGATAACGACTTATCCCTGCATTTCTCCTTTTTCTTAGTCCTATGCTCCCTATTCTGATCTCAGTTATAAAAGACTGAGGAGGCTAATCTGAAGGCCTCCTGAACAGGGGCACTGGGTTGCAAAGCCGACTTTTGTAATTTTCTTCCAGTTCGTTTTTAGGCCAAACAGTATTATAAAGGAAAACTAAGTGTTTTTGTTTTTGTTTTTTTTCTTAAGGTTTGGGGGAATCAAACTTTTCCCGGTTTTGGGGAATGCTTCTGAGGGGCATGTCCTATGGTATGGAGACATGATTACCCATCTACAAAGAAAGAAGAGAGGAGAAAGCGTAAGAAAGTGTTCCCTCTACTTTTCTATTACCCTGAGTGGGGCATCCCCCATCATCTACTGGGTTCTGGGATGAACTGGTCTTACCATCTACCCCTGGTCCCATCTTGTCATAATTACCCACTTGAGAACAGAGGAGATGCTGGAGTGAACAGTGGGCCCCCTGTTCATCCTTGGAGTTCTGGAACGAACCAGTTTTACTGTGTACCCCTAACCTTTCATCTCTGTTCTGATGGTCTGTTAGCCTGGGACCATCCTTCATCTCTGTCCTATGGGTCTCTTGCACCTGCAGCCTTAGGCTCACCTATGTCCTTGTTTCCATGACCTTACAGTGACTCTCACTCAGAGCATTCTAGCAACAAAATAATTATCTCTTTTCTTAGCTTCCTGTTTCCCCTGCTCTTTATGGGAAGCCTGTTTTTCAGCCAACTGCCGCAAGGGGGCTGGACTTCCCTCCCTTCAATATGACCTTGAAGGTCTTGATGCATGTTGAGAAGTGAAAGAAAGGCTACAGGAAGAAGTGGAAGGAGGTGAGAGGAATACTCATGGAAAGCCTTCATATGCTCGCAAAAACAGCAGCCCTAGGATTTGAGAGGGTACCTATTTGCCCTCTTGACATAAAGTACTAACCTCTGGAGCATTTGGGGTAAGAATTCACAAATGGCAAAGAAATAATTTAACCTCATCCAAAAGGGGTGCTAACTCAAAAAAAAAAAAAAAAAAAGTAAGTAGGTGGGATCCTTAGAAGGCCAGGCCAGAGTGAGGTCCTATGCAGCTGGACAAACTGCTTCAAAAGCCACCGGAAATCTCGGCCCTAGGGCATAACAGAAATGAAAAGCATATGATAAGTCATAAGGATCTGGCAGAGTCAGAGTTTTAATTAATGTCTGTCCCAGTAATGTGCCAGGAGATGGGGAGGGTTGGAGGTCATCCGAGCTGGTAGGGTAAGAACAAGTATAAATCTTGGGGGATATCCGCAATGGAGCCCGAGTGTTTGCTGTCACACAATGCAATTAAGAGCTGCAGGCTCACGATAACAGGGAGTGTGTGTTTTTAAGGCAGAAAAGGAAGCCACGCAGCATGTGATGTGAAACCAAAGAAAAGGCCGACTTGCCCTCTGAGTCAGACAGTCTGCCAGGTGTGCAAGGATATTTCAGAACACACACACACAGAAAACAGAATAGGCAGTGCAGTTTCTTGGGCAAGAGTCGATTTTAGTTCAAAAATGCAGGAAAAAAACAGACATTGCACGGTTTTAGGGTTTTAGGCTTTAGGCCTACCACCCTGCAAGCCTCCTGTCTAAGAGGGCCATTAATGCCTCAGTTCCACTCGGTGCAGACCCCACAGTCCTTCCAGCCCCCACAAGCCACCTATCAGGATGAGCTGAAGATCCGCCGGAAGGAGCAGAGTCACTTATCCCCAAAAGGAATTGTTCTGGGGGTTGGATAATGAACAGGAGAGTGAAAGGGGAGAAGAAAGCCATGTACAGGGGTTGAACACCCCCAGCCAAAGAAGGCAAGGCATAGAGGTCTCTTACTACTGGGGAATGTATCCGAGTCACACGCAGCACTAAAGTATATTACCCATGGAACATTTCCGAGTCACAGGGCACCAAAATATGTTAGCAGCAGTGAATCTGTAGAGGTCTGAAGCAAACTCAATTCTTGCTTCCTCAGAAGAAAGAATTTAGCTGAGGGGCATAAGGCAGAGTGAGATACTGAGGCAAGTTTTAGAGCAGTGAAAACTTATTTAAAAGCTTTAGAACAGGAACGAATGGATGTAAGGTACACTTGGAAGAGGGCCACGGGGGCAATTCGAGAGATCAAGTGTGAGGTCTAACCTTTTGACTTGGGGTTTTATACGTTGGCATACTTCCGGCTTGTATTACCTCTCCCCGCTTGCTCAGCTCCTGCGATCTTATTGGGAAGCTGATGATCACCAGTTTCAGGTGTGTTCTATCTATTAGGAGAATGCCTTTCCCTGGCACCAACTGTGACCAATTATTACTTTTGAAAGACAGTTTACAACAGCCTGACCATCACCTGATGGTCTACCAACACTCCTAGTGTGTGTGGTGTGTGTTGGGGGGAGCCCTCTCCTGCCCTGCTGGTGCCTGACTAGCTACCTCCTGTAATATAATGAATGAATCACTGGTGTCCATAGAGGTTCGTGTCTTTGAAGAGGAAATTAACCAAAAACACAGAGCCTCCAACCTTCTCAAGTTTGTCCCAGGCCTTTCTTGAAAGGAAGGATGATGTCTTCAGGGATCTGGGTGTCTTGCCACCATAAGATACACATAAACTTGTCAATTTAGCCTACTTGTTTTTATGTCAAGAAGCAAACTGTGGAAATACTTTGGTGACCAATCATCATGTAGTATCCTTCTCCCCTGTTGCCAAGAGTTCTCTCATAAAAGATGAATAAGACAAATATTTCTTGGATGCAAATGGATACAGACCAAGAGAGACATGAGTCACACTTAAGCTCATCAGGACAGGAGAATACAGCCTGTTTTATTGATCAGGCATAACATTTAAATCCAAAACATATATTGAAGTAATATCTCTTAAAAATTTGAGCAAATGCACATTTAGGGAAGGTTCATTGAACAGATGAAGTATTTAATCAAGTCTCTTCCTTTTCTCTCTAACATATGTTCATATCTAAGGAGGGTATGTCAAATTAGCACAGGCAACAATCCTGCCAAAACTGAAACAAAAGAAAATAAAACAAGATCATTCCAAACTTATAAAATGCTTTGTTTCTTTGCATTTCCATAAATGAAAGTATCTTTTCAAATTGCTGTGTTTCACTTGGTGCTCAAAACAGAGCTCCCCCCAAAATTTAGAAAATGGATTCTCTCACGGAGTTGAGACTTGCTGCTAATCAGTGCTTTCTCACAGAATGTGAGAAACATGCATATCATTTTCTTCTCTTTCCTGCCATTTGCTCTCCCAACTTTGCATTTTGATTGGTCCTGCTGTTACTGTTTTCATTATCCTGATTTTAAGAATTTCACAGGTGGAAGATGTACGAGTGTGCAATACCAGTATACCTTGTTTCAGGATAGATACTGAGTTTTAATAAACTCCACAAGAAAAATGCTTTTATTAAATTTTTCAAAACAATTTATGTGAAAATTACTACAACCTGATGACACTGGGAAGAAATGCTACAATAGCACTACAGTTAATGGTCTTTCTGGGTTGAACCTCCCAAAATGAAAATACAGATAATTGATAACATGTTTGGGTGTGGAAAAAAATCAGCACTAAGAGAACATCTGCAGAATGTTATATGCTAGGGGATACTATTAATAGACTATTGCAGATTCCCTCCTGGGAAATAAAAAATGAAGTTAAATCTAGTAACTCTATGGAGGTTTCATTTTAGAAATGATTTTCTCTATTCCTCTGCCTGTGTGTATGTGTGTGACTGTGTGTGTGCATTTGTGTGTCTCTGGTGTTTATTCTTGTAAACAGCAAGTCAGTCTTTTGAGTGTAGCATAAAAAGCAGCTACAGCAAAGAACAATGCATTTATTCAATGAAAAATGGTATGTTTCAAGCTTTACAACTTTTGAGAATTATCTCATATTTAAATTAATCTCCCAAATTTTGTTCTTTCTGACACTCCAAATACTCATGCAAGAAAGCCAAGTCTTTCCCCCAGAATCTCTTCTTCAAATAGTTCCTAGTTCTCTAGAAGGCTCACAAATGCCTGAGGATCTGTTTTAATCATCCTTTCTGCCCATCAGGGACATGTGAATTACCTTTCACATCTCCCTTGATGCCGATATTGAGAACCATTGGCCACCACCTTAGCCATGCATAACATTTGCTACTGCTTTGGACACTGGTAATGGTGAAACTTAGCACCACAGAAATATATTAACAGCAAGGATGGAATTGGAGTAGAAAAGCAAGAAGAAAAAGTCTAAAATAAGGTTTCTTCATCTCTGAAGGGTTTGTGGTAGGCAGAAGCATGTATCCCAAAGATGTCTATATCCTAACCCTGGAACCCATGAATAAGTTACCTTATAAGGAAATGCAATTTCGCAGTGTGGTTGAAGTCAAGGACCTTGAAATGGGGAGATTATTCAGGACCCATCTAATCATACAAACCCTTGGATGTGGACAACCTTCTGCAGCTGAAGTCAGAGTCAAAGGAAGTGTAAGAGACATGCAATGTCGCTGGCTTTGAAGACTGAAGGAGGCCATGAACCAAAGTATGAAAATACCACAAGAAGCTAGAACAGGTTAAAAAAAAAAAAAAAAAAAACAGATTCTCCCTAAGATTCTTCCCTAGAACCTCCAGAAGGGAACGCAGCTCTGCTGACATGTAGCCCAGTGAGACCTGTGTTTTCCTTCTGACCTATAGGACTGTAAGATAATAAAGTTGTATTGTTTTAGGCCCCTATCTTCATGATAATTTGTTATGGTAGCAATAGGAAAACAATACAGGGTTGTGACAGTTTAGCAATTCGGCTCTTTTCTTCTGTCATGATCACAGACATGTGTCTCCCCGAATCTACTACCTACTGCTGGCACCAGGGCCCACACATCAGAGGTCACCCTATCATGGCCTGGCTCAGAGTGGGGAAGGCATTTCTTCCCTTCACAGTCTGCTCAGACAGAGGAGCCACCAGCCAGCATGTGGCAGCTTTCTAGTCACTTACTCCATTCCCTGGAGTACAGTCTCACCAACCTGGTGACTGACTGCCAGAAGTAGCAAATTCCTGATTTCAAAATCAGTACTGCCTTTTAACCACCTTTAATGTAAAAGCCAGTCTTCAATTCAAATTCTCTCATGCTCAGTTTCTTCTCAGAAGCTATCCTACTCTCTCTGTACTTTTTGTACCTTTGGAAATATCTGGGTGACAAGGTGACAATTGGTGACACCTTTGACCAATAGAATTTTGTGGGAGTTATACTGTTCCAGTCGTAGGCACAGCCCTTGACTGTTCTGTCTTGTTATATAACAATAGATAACCAGGACAGGGTCATTCCCCAGGCATCTACCTTGGTCACTTCTAATCTAATATTTCAGCACCGTGTTGATATAGGCATACCAATTGCAGGGGTTCTCCAAGAGGCAAGGAGTATGTCCAGAATCCACCCAGGGAGTGACACAGCTGCAGCGGGGCACTCAGAGCCACCCTGACACATATGTTGTTTCCTCACTCCAGGTTTTCTGTCTAAGAGTAATCGGATACCTGCATGTGAATTCCTTTCTCTCTTTTTCATACACATACACACACACACACACACACGTGTTAGCACATCTGCTTGCACTGATCAAGTACACTAGATAATTCCTCTGCTTCCCAATTCACATAGCCTTAAGCAAGACGTTGATATGAATGTGTATATGAATGGTTGTTTATTCATGACAACCTATATCTAACTTTGATTTGATACATCAGATACAATAACACCAAGGACCAAGTGGTAAAGTATGAGTGGCAAAGAAGAATTATAACTTCAAAAAGTTCTCTGTAAAAGAATACTGGCATAGTATACACAGTTCTGTCTTTGCCATATCTCCTTACTCTTCATTACAGCCATATGAAATAATTACCATTGTCTCCAATTCTCAGGAAGGCAACTGATGTCCACAGAAATGTAGTAACTTGCCCAAAGTCTTGCATTACTAATATTCAACAAGATTTTCAACCCAGGTTCACATAACATGTTTCTATTACCTTTTCTATCCTTTTATTTATCTTAACCTAGTTCCACTCAAGGGGGGCTATAGCCATCCGTTTAGATGACCATCTTGGTTAGGATCATGGCTTTTTCACCAAAAAAACAAACTTTAAACCTATATCAAAGCAAGTGAAATTGCTCTTCATTAGTACGTAGAACTCTGGCATTACAGATCCTTACCAGAGACTACAACCCTAAACTCTCTGCAGTTCAAACCTTGCAAGAAGTCAGACAAGAAGAAATGCTATTTATGGAATAATTTTTAGCTGAGCAGTTCACTGGGTAATAGATAAATCCAAATTTAAGCAGCATTGTTTTCATTAAACGTTAGAGGACAATTTAAGAACAAACTTTTATAATCTGGGGTCAGAATGCTAACAGAAGGCAGCAATGGATTTACTCCACTCAGAAGGCAGCAATGGATTTGCTCCACTGGTTGTGCAAGTATCTACTAGAAATGTCAAAGTTTTCATGTCAACAAATCAAAGAAGCAGAAGCTCCTGAGGGTGGAAGTTATCAAAAGCTTAACTTTATAACAGCATGACTTTAAATAAGCTCTATAACAATGTGCATTTGAACATATCCTTAGAAACCTATCCAGATCAATTAGCTTCACAGAGAACCCCCATAAAACTAAGTGATATAACTGGTTGGACAGAATCATTTAGTTCATCCATCTGGTAACCAAAGCAATTCTGCCAAAAATCATTTTAGTTTTGGCACACATCATACTGAAATATCCTTCCTAATTATTGGCCATCAACAAATTGAACTCCTTCTGGAGAATATTAGAGGAATATGGATATAAGATATTTAGTCTCTTTATCAATCTATTTATCCAGCTGTTTATCTATAGTTTTTACTTAAGTGAGAAAATAAGTGAGAAATTGAGAGTCAGATTTTCAGCTTAGATTATATATATATATATGAAGTAAAAGTTCTCAAATATTGCAGGTCAGCTATGTCTCATATAAAAGCATTCTGACGCTTTATTCTTCTCAAGGAAAATGTTCTTTCCTGAAACCTTAACATCAACTTTTATACTTCAGATTTTTATACTTAACTGATTTTGTTCACATTAAGAGCTGAATTTCCCTGTTTTGTTCACTTCTGTATGGCCAGTGCCTAAAATGGGTCTGATACATAGCGAACACTCTATATATTGAATTAGCAAATGAATAAATAGATACATTAGCTAGAAAAGCAATAAATAATATTTAAAATCACAGTTTTGAATAACTTTTTTAGTACTTTATTTTCTTTTTTTAATTTGTGTAGGTATGTAGTAAGTGTATATATTTATGGAGTACAAGAGGTGTTTGATACAGGTAGGCAGTGTGAAATAATCACCTCGTGGACCACGGGGTATCTATCCCCTCAAGCATTTATTCTTTGTATTACAAGTAACCCAATTACACTCTTTTAGTTATTTTAAAATGTATAATTAATTTGCTATTTATTATAATTTTAATACTGATATGGTTTGGCTGTGTACCCACCCAAATCTCATCTTGAATTGTAGTTCCCATAATCCCCATGAGTCATGGGAGGGATCCAGTGGGAGGTAATTGAATCATGACGGCAGTTTTCCCCATGCTATTCTCCTGATAGTAAGTTCTCATCAGATCTGATGGTTTTATAAGATGCTTCCCCCTTCATTCAGCTCTCATTCTTCTCCTTGCAGCCACCATCTGAAGAAGGACGTGTTGTTTCCCCTTTGTCTATGATTATAAGTTTCCTGGGGGCCTCTCCATCCATGCTGAACTATGAGTCAATTAAACCTCTTTCCTTTATAAATTACCAAGTCTTGAATATGTGTTTATTAGCAGCATGAGAACAGACTAATACAGTAAATTGATATGGTTAGAGATGGGTGCTGCTATAAGATTACTCAAAAATGTGGAACAGTTTGGAGGGCTCAGAAGATGACAAGAAAACGTAGGACAGTTTGGGACTTCCTAGAGACCTGGAGGTCTCAGAAGACAGGAAGATGTGGGAAAGTTTGGAACTTCCTAGAGACTTATTGAATGGCTTTGACCAAAATACTGATAGTAATATGGACAATGAAGTCCAGCTGAGGTGGTTTCAGATGAAGATGAGGAACTTGTTGGGAAATGGAGCAAAGGTGACTCCTGTTATGCTTTAGCAAAGGGACTGGTGGCATTTTGCCACTGCCCTAGAGATTTGTGGAACTTTGAACTTGACAGAGATTATTTAAGGTATCTGGCAGAAAAAAAATTGTAAACAGTAAAGCATTCAAGATGAAGCAGAGCATAAAAGTTTGGAAAATATGCAGCCTGATGATATGATATAAAAGAAAAACCCATATCCTGGGGAGAAATTCATGCCTGCTGCAGAAATTTGCATAAGTATTGAGGAGCTGAATGTTATCACCAAGACAATGGGGAAAATGTCTCCAGGGCATGTCAGAAAGCTTCATGGCACCCCCTCCCATCACAGGCCCAGAGAACTAGGAGGAGAAAATGGTTTAGTGGGCCAGGCCCAGGGCCCCTTGCTGTGTGTAGCTTAGGGACTTGGTGCCCTGCATCGCAGTCACTCCAGCTTTGGCTAAAGGGGGCCAAGATACAGCTAGGGCCATGGTTTCACAAGGTGCAAATACCAAGCCTTGGCAGCTTCCACATGGTGTTGAGCCTGCAAGTGCACAGAAGTCAAGAACTGAGGTTTGGGAACTTCTGCCTAGATTACACAGAATGTATGAAAATGCCTGGATGTCCACTGAAGAAGTTTGCTGCAGGGGCAGAGCCCTCATGGAGAACCTCTGCTAGGGCAGTGCAGAAGGGAAATGTTGAGTTGGAGCCCACACACAGATTCCCCACTGGGGCACTGCCTAGTGGAACTGCGGGAAGAGGGCTGTGGTCCTCCAGACCACAGAATGGTAGATCCACCAACAGCTTGCACTATGCGGGAAAGCCACAGACACTCAATGGCAGCCCATGAAAGCAGTCAAGAGTGGGCTGTTACTCTGCAAAGCAGAGCTGCCTAAGGCTGTGGGAGCCCACCCTTTGTATCACCATGACCTGGATGTTAGACGTGGAGTCAAAGGAGATTATTTAGGAAATTTAAGATTTAATGACTGCCTTGCTGTATTTCAGATTTGCATGGGGCCTTTTGTTGTGAACAATTTATCCCATTTGGAACAGGTATATTTATACAATACTTGTACCTGCCTTGTATCTAGAAAGTAACTAACTTGCTTTTGATATTACAGGCTTATAGGCAGAAGGGACTTCCTTTGTCTCAGATGAGACTTTGGACTTGGACTTTTGGGTTAATGCTGGAATGAGCTAAGATTTTGGGCAACCGTTGGAAAGGCATGATTGTGTTTTGAAATGTGAGGACATGAGATTTGGAAGGGGCCAGGGGTGGAATGATATGGTTTGGCTGTGTCCCCACCCCAATTTCATCTTGAATTATAGTTCCCATAATCCCCATATGTGGTGGGAGGGACCCAGTGACAGGTAATTGAATCATGGGGGCAGGTTCCCCCATGCTATTCTCATGACAGTGTGTCACAGTTCTCACAAGATCTGATGATTTTATAAAATCATAATTTATAAGGGGCTTACCCCTTTGCTGAGCTCTCACTCCTCTCCTTGCTGCCAACATATGAAGAAGGATGTGTTTGCTTCCCCTTCCGCCATGATTGTACATTTCCTGAGGCCTCCCCATCGACGCTGAATTGTAAGTCAATTAAACCTCTTTCCAGGCTTCCCTTTAAATTACCTAGTCTCAGGTATATCATTATTAGCAGCATGGGAATGGACTAATAGAAATAATATGTGATGTGGATCCCTTCTGTGGATAGTTAAATAAAACAAAAAAAGGATGTAACATTATATTACTTATTACTATCTCTTCCAATACTCTTAAAAGTTTAAGTAATGAAATGCCATTATCAGCTATATCAGTGTTTCTGCAATTGCAGGCATCATAACATTGTGGTATCTATAACAAATCTTTATACCTAATAACAAACCTAAATATTCCCTTTCAGACCTTCAAACAATAATTTTATCTTGTAATAAATTATCTTTCTTGTTTACTCAGATTTAAAATCATGGTCAACTAAACACTTATCTTTGAATCTCTTTTATTATTCTTATAATAGTTTAATAAATTTCTAGATGGTTTTAAAATACGTGGATAAATTTAAGTAATTTTAATGATTTGAATTCATTTTGCAAGACAGTTCCCAGCCTGTGACATAAAAGAAATATTTAACATGTTTTTTTAAAGAGATGCTATTAACTCAGCTGAAATATTCTCAACACACTTCATTATGTGCAAAAGCTCAAAAAGTGTCCAGAATAAAAATGACTTGCTAATATTCAGCAATATATTATCTCATATTTACATATTTCTTTAATATATTTACCTATAACTATCAAATAATTGTTCTGGCTATGCTTAGAATTTTAAATTTTACTTGTCTTTCAGATAACACAAAATAATTTCCAAGGCAATTCTCTGAGTATTTGTCTTATCTGATTATATGCATTTGATGAATATTAATCACATTTTGAAAGAGCAAAAATAGATTCTTGTTTATTCTAGGTATTACTGGCTGCTAGATAATTATTGAAAAGAATGATATTTTCTCAAATTATCAGAAGATATTCAGTGTTTCCCTTCCCATTAAGATGCTAAATATGCTATCATCAGCAACTCTACCATAAGTATCACTGCTTTTACAGATGTTTCACTCAACTTTTGCTTTAAAAAGGGATGGCTGCTTCTGGTTGGGAAAGCCCAACCTGGTTCTTTAACGAGGCAATATGATTGGTGGTCTTGGTTTTCTGAAGTGACAACAAACATCCAAGAAATGAATTATGCTGGAATTCCAGGCAATTCAAATGGTACCTTGACAATCTGTACCAATATGATGAAAAGGATAGAATATGTAGAACTTTCTCCAAGTGTGCATGAGAACCATGCATAAGGTGTTTTTGTTTTTCCCATCACAGTAGACTTTTATGATCCAGTTCTGCCTATAATAAAGACATTGTTTTATGTAGCAGCAACTCACAACCTGGTTTTTAAGAGACACATATCTGTACCAACCTAGACTCACTAGGACAAAATTAAAGAGATTTTTATGAAAAAAAAAACTTATATGAAAAAATGTAATTCTAATAAGTAAATATAGCATTATCCTTTTAAAAACAATCTCTGGAAAATAACACATTCCTCTGCCAAAAAAGGTGCATCTGTAGCATTCCTGTGATACTGGCTGATAACAAGATGATTATAGAACTTTTGGGGGGATTTTCAAAAAGTAAATCCCAATAACTTAAAATTGGCCATGAAGCAGGTTCACTGTGCACTGGTTACCAAGGCGTCTAAGTCTCGTGACACCAAACACCCACACGCAAAACAAGTTACATAAGTGAGTTTCTTACTTACAGATAGATAGGAAGAGACAACAGAAGCCTAAGGTTCATTGTGAGGCAGTCTCCCAAGGCTCAGAAAAGCTGCCTTGGGTGGCCATGTCTGCACATGCCTCACTTGCACTACAGTGGAGGGACCCTAGAAAGCAGCCTGCCCTGGGTTTTATACCCTGGGAAACACAGGACACTCTGGGCTAAAGCAATGAAGACATTTTGTTTCTAGAGGGTACTGGAACACAGCCCAGACTGTTCTGGCCAGCTTCTCCTTACCTCAGAATGTTGCATTCCCAGCACATTCTATAGTGATTGTTGAGAACTACAAGCAAGAAAGAGAGAACTGGGTGGGACCAAAGCTGCCCAGAGAACTGTACTGCAGTCAGTGGCATGTGAATTTTCATTGTTTGCATTAGTGATTCCAATGGGATTTAATTCTTTTATAAGAAAATAAAGTTTTCCACCCCAAATTCCTCTGCAAATGGTTATAGTAATTTAATAATCTTCATTACTGCCCATAATAACTGCCATTGCAGAATGCTAGTATACCAGCAACAAACCAAAGGAAGACGGTAACACGAGATCATAATTTTCAGCATAAATCAATCAGACAAACAGAGATTGGAAAGGAATGCAAAGAGTAGTTTTGGAAGATGTTCAAGATCCAATCATAATCAGTAATGGTCTGATTTACTGCATCTCCTGTATGCCTGCTCTCTCATTTAAGTGACCTATGCTTCCTTTTTAAAGTCAACACTGGAAAGATTCCAAATATAGATGACATTTAACAGGAAGGAAGACATAAACAAAACACAAATGGGTGCTTGACATCCTTAATGCTCAAGCACATGGGTCAGGGTTCATTAGGTTATTTAATCCAGTCGTGCAAATTAGGTTATGCAGCATCTGAAATAAATCAGACTGAGTGCAAAGAAATTGAACAATGGCTCTTAAAAAAATCTTGCCTCGGTATCTTTTTCTCTTTTGTTGATATGCAAGAAACACTTTCTATGCTTATGTTGAAGGTGGATTAAATACAAACATTAATCCTCTTCCTAAATCACTTATGTAACACAAAAATAATATGGAAAAGTATTATGTCATAGCTAATGGGTTTATAGAAAAATACAGATGAGATACATGTGATGGGATTCTATGCTGTCAGAAAATACCCAAAAGTAAGAAATATCTATAATAATAATATAAGAAGACAATGAACAGATTATACTGTTAGAACTAAATTAGATACGCAGGTTAAGAACAAGAATAATCTCACCATATTAAGTTCCTTGCACTAAAATTTTAGAGTCATTAACAGAATATACAGGTGAAAGTTCTAGATTAGGCTTTAGAAGTAGATCAACATAGCTTTCAAATATTTTTGAAGCACAACTACTGGAAAAATAGACTAGATTTGGTTTAGGTTTCTCAAAATGAGAGAATTTAAGACATGTTATGAGTGTGCAAATCTATGTTCAATTAAAGAACATTTTAACCATTAGAACTCCATTCAAGTAGAAATTCTACCTCATAAATTTAGATACCTATTACATAAAGATTCTTGCTGTGGCTAAATGATCAAAGATATTCCTAAGAGTTGCTTTTGCTGGGTAGAAATTTTGCCTAGGTGAACTCTGTGATCACTTCCAATTTTTAGGTCATTAATGTCTAGATTTACTTTAAACCTTAAGATCAATTGAAGCCCATAAGACACAATTCAAAGTCCCATCTTCTGTGAAAATTCAACTTTTGTATATATCACTTGGTATCACTAATTACTTTAAAATTGAATTCAGATGTATTATAAAACAAAGTCTTATAATTACTTATAATTTTATGCCTCAGATAAATCTGAAAACACTCTAAGGACAGAGGTTACTACTTAGTTCATAGCAGGCACTCAATAGAACTTATTGAAGGAAAGCTTTGAGGGATGAGAGAAGAATCGTCTTTTTTTTTTTTTTTTTTTTTTTTTTAACTTCTCAATCTCCTATACCATAACCAAATTTTTTCTTTCCGTATTAAAAACAAAACAAACATAAACAAAAAAAAAGAAATTTCACTCATATAAGGCACAATATTTATTCATGATAGTAGACAGAAAAGAGCCTTTAAAATTATTACAGCTATCATTTACCTACTGTTACAATATGATGTGGGGAATATAACAATGAAAAAATTCCTGTGTCAAAGACATACCTGAAATTTCTTTCTCAAAGACATACTTGAATACAAGAGAAACAAACTAAAATCTTCTAAGGAGTGATATACTTAGAAAATAAATGTACCTGAGATTCATGAATTTAAGTTGCTCATTAAGTGGGTTTTGTGTAATTTTAACTATGAGTCTATGCATTTAAAAGTTAATATATTGTTAATTTCAGGCACATATTACAGATTTGCAGGGTAAAAGAAAAAAGTAGCTCATAAACATCTTCAGCCAGGAAACTACCTTTAATTAACTTCCAAATATAATTTTAATACTAATGGTTGTTCAGAAATAATTGTCTTTAGATGCTTGACAAGTGTAGGATGCATGACTCTAGGTCTAGCTTGTTTAAACTGTTTATTTAAGATATCAAGTGATAAAGGCTATATCTGCTTAGCTTGTGAATCGTTATGTGCACTACTAGAAAGCAATAACCTTAAGATAATCTAGGAACTTCCTGATCCAGGAGCTCAGAATGTGGTGTTTGATTATAATCACAATGATAGTAAAGTGTTTGTGTCTCTTGAAAATAATGACTCAATTGTCCCTAACTCCAATACACACTCCACTGATAAGATTAGATACTTAGTATTTTCAGTTTTTATTAGCTTTGACTCATTTTTAGAGATCATAAAGAAGGCTTCGAACCAAATCACTGACTTCAGGGTATATAGCCCATACATAAAAACAGCTGAAAGTTATTGTGATTACTCACTTTTGATGCTGCAATGAGTCTCTTGAACTCTTGGAGTACATAGCTCTTAGTGAACTTTCTTTTTGGTTCTACATAGCACCTAAAGTGATCCAACTGAAACATTCCTCATATGATATTACTACCTAACCTACTATATAGCAGATGGTTCCCGTTGTAATTACAATCAAATTCAAACTCCTGGCCGAGACCAAAACCCCATGTCATCTGCCTTGCTCTCCACCTCCCCTCACACATATGCTCCTCTTTTTGCTCACTGCCCCCATCTTTCTATCCAAGAACGTGGAAGTTAATCCCAACTCAGGGATTTTGAACTCACTGTTCCCTTTGCTTGGAATACTTTTGCCCAGGATTTCTGTTTTATAATCCAAGTACCAGCTTAAATGCTGTCTCCTCAAAGAGGTCATTTCTGATAACACACATTCATCCATTTGTCTTTGTTTTATTGTCTTCATAACATTTATCACTATCAGAAATTATCTTAAGTATTGATTTACTTGAGCAGCTGTTTATTATCAACCTCTGTTTCCTCAAGTTTTGTGAGGACAAGTATCTTTATCTATTTTGTTTATCAGTGTATTTCCAATGCCTTGAGTGCCTGACAAAGAGTTGGCACAAAATTAGTGTTTGTTTAATAAGTGAATGCAAAGGAATGACTATCTAAAGGCAAAATGTTCAGTCACTTAGACCCTAGCACATAATTGTCACCAAGTGAAATAATCATCTACATATATCCTCTAGGGAAAAAAAAAGTGTTACTTTAAAATGAAATAAGAAAATTAACAGAGATAAATTCTGGTCAAATGGGTAATATAGAAAAATATTTTTGAATTGTTACCTTCTTTACAAAAAATTTTCCCCAGCTTTTTTGAAATATTATTGACTTAAAAGTTATGTATGTTTAAGGCATATTGTGTGATGTTTTGATATATACATACATTGTGAAATTATTACCACAATCTAGAAAATTGACATATTCATCACCTCACATAGTTACCCTTTCTTGTATGTGGTGAGAATGTTTAAAATCTACTCTCCTAGGATCACACAAGCCCAGAAGTTCAAGGCTGCAGCAAGCCAAGATCATGCTACTGCACTCCAGCCTGTATGACAGAGTGAGACTCTGTCTTAAAAATAAACAAGTAAAATAAAATATAGTGTCTTAGCAAATTTAAAATATATCATACAGTATTACTAACCATAGTCGCCATGCTGTACATTAGGTATCTAGGCCTGATTCATCCTGCATAACTGAAACTTTGTACTCTTTGTCCAACATCTCCCCATTTCTCCCATTCAACCAGCCCCTGGCAAAAATCATTCTACTGTCTGCTTCTGTAAGTTCAACTTTTTCAGATCCCATATATAAGTGAAGGCAAGCAATATTGAGTCTTTTTGGCCTGGCTTGCTTTACTTAGCATAATATTCTCCAAGTTCATTCATGTTGTCACAGATGACAGGATTTCCTCCTTTTTTAAGGCTGAATAATATTCCATTATATGCTATTTTATACATCCATTCATCCATCTGTGGACACCTAGGTTGACTTCATATCTTGGCTATTTTGAATAGCACTACAATTAGCACAGAAGTACAGATATCTCTTTGAGATACTGATTTCATTTCCTTTGGCTGCAAACCCAGAAGTGAGATTGCTGCTTTATATGCTAGGTCTATTTTTAATTTTTTTGAGGAAACTCCATGCTGTTTTCTACAATGACTATACTAATTTACATTCCCACCAACGGTGACAAGGGTTTCCTTTCTTCTACACCATCACCAACACTTACGTTTTGTCTTTTTTATCGTAGCCATTCTGACAGGTGTGAGGTACTATCACATTGTGGTTTTGATTTGCATTTTCTTGGTGACTAGCAACCTTGAGTATTTTTTCTTATACTTGTTGGCCATTTTTATGTCTTCTTTTGAGATATCTATTTTGGTCCTTTGTCCATTTTTAAAATTGGGTTATTTGTTTTCTTGCTATTGAGTTGTTTGAGCTCCTTATATATTTTGGAAACTGACCCTTTATCAGATGTGTAGAGTTTGCAAATATATTTTTCCATTCCATAATTGTCTTTTCACTCCATTGAGTCTTTTTGTTGTTGCTCAGAATCTTTTTAGTTTGATGCAATCTCATTTTCCTATTTTTGCTTTATTGAATCTGCTTTTGCTTTATTGACTCTGCTTTTGGGGTCATATTCAAAATATCATTGCCAAAGTAAAAGTCTAGAAGCTGTTTACCTATGTTTCTCTGATACTTTTACATTTTTAGGACTTACATTTAAGTCTTTAATCTATTTTGAGTTAATTTTTTTTACAAGGTATGAGATAAGAGTCCAATTTTCTTCTGGGCATGTGGATATCCAGCTTTTCCAGCACCTCTTTATGTGTTCTTGGCACTTTTGTGGAAGATCAATTAACCTTAGATGCACGAATTTATTGCTGAGCTCTGTATTCCATTCCAATAGTACCCTGTTGTTTTGATTATTATAGCTTTGCACTATATTTTGAAATCAAGTACCATGAGGGCTCCAGCTTTGTTCTTTTTGCTCAAGATTACTTTGGGTATGCAGTCTTTCATGGTTCCATATAAATCTTAGGATCGTTTTCTATTTTTGTGAAAAATGTCATTGAAATTGTGATGAATGCCTTGACTCTGTAGATAGTTTTGGGTAGCATGGATATTTTAACAATATTAATTCTCTCAATCCATAAACATGGGATAGGTTTTCATATATTTTTGTCTTCTGCAATTTCTTTTACCAGTGTTTTATAGTTTTTAGTGTATAAGTCATTCAGGATTTTTTTTTTTTTTTTTTGCTACTGCAAGTGAGATTTCATTTATTTCTTTTTTCAGATAGTTTGTCATTAGTGCATATGAACTCTACTAGTTTTTGTGTGTTAATATAGTATTCTTCAACTTTACAGAATTCAGCCCCACATGGGCCAGCCTACCACTGGGGCAGGCCTGGAGACTGAATCTACAGTAGCTAGCCTGATGCCAGCATTCCCTGGGGCAGCCTCAGGCTGGGGGGTTCATGGTGAAGACCAGTGCTCACTTCTCTTTCTTTCTCCAAGTAGATGGTACATCTCTCCTTCCTGTGCTGCCTGGGGTTGAGGAGGAGTGGCATAGGTAATGTAAAACTATACTTTCTCTCCTCTTCAATGCATCTTCTTATCTCTGTGCTCTACCCAGGTCCTGTAGTCTCTCATTTGGATCCCTTAGGAAGTGTGAAGGTGTTTTCATGCTTGGATGACTATTGTGCTCAAGTCGATATTTCTGTCAAGGGATGAGTACTAGAAACTCCTATTCTATTAATATCATCTTACATACATCACTCAATTGTTACCTTCTTGAAAGTTTTTGTGGTCATTGATTTGAGATGCTAAACTCAATACACTACCGATAAGACACATTTCCTAAATTCCAAGGCTAGATTAGCTTAAATGTATTAACAGCTTTATACAAGGAGGGTCAAATACTCACAGAAGGGTTGTTTTTCTCTCCATCCTTGGATCTCTGGGAGGAGGCAGTACAACATGGTGGTTAGGTATATGGACACTGGAGTCAGAGGTCATTGTTTTTTCTCTGCTAACTAGAACAGTGACCTATGTGAGTTGCTTTACCTCCCCAATTCTTCTTCATTTGACATCATATAGTACTTGCCTCATGACTGTTGTGGCTTAAGTGAAGTAACCTAATGAAGTGCTTAAGACATTTTTGGTACATTACAAGCACACTAAAGGCATTAGCATCTATTACTAAAATACAGACAATAATATATTTTATATTAAAGTAATATAGAGAGTTCCTGAAACAAAATTTGAATAAGGAGTTTAGATTTTATATGAGAATTTTATTTTAACTCAAGAAAAAACGGGCTGATTCCATCACTTTACTCTCCTTTAAAAACAGTTCATTGCACATGCTGAAACACTGTCATTAGGTTTACATTTCTCAACCAAGGATGATCAGGCTGTGGTCCCTCTCCTGCATTAGGGCCAAGCAAAGGTTGTGGAATGACAAATGGTAAACACCAGCTCCAGCAGAATTGCTTTGTCTATCTACCCGTGAGCTCAATAGACCAAAAAGAGCTTTAAAAATTTATGCTTTCGAAACTGATTCACAAGTGTTTGGTTAATGATCACCAGCAGAGATGATGCACAACAAAATGCCCCCAGGGAGCACTGGCAATTTTTCAGTGGATGCTCAGGAGCTGACAGGAGGAAAGCACTACAGAAAGTTATGTGCAAAAGCACTAGGTCACAGCCAGATAGAATCTGGGATTGTAGGGAAAAATATCCACACTTAAATATATGCCCCCGAACCTGGTGAGAAAATAAGTATAAGAAGTCATGTATCTTCCTCTGATACTCATCTCCCAAAGTCTGAAGTGCCCAGAGCCAACTTTATAAATATTAAAACATTATTTTTAAAAAGATGTCATTGGGATATAGGGACTAAAAAACAGATCCCAACTTTGCGTACTTATACTTTTAAAAACTAAAAAACGCAACAGAATATTAACAAAGAAGTTCTAGATGTGATAGTACAGCAGGCTTATTTCTTACTTGTAATGCTTTGTTTATTCCAAATTATCTGTAGTGTACATATATAATTTTTATGATAATCAAAACTATAAACATTATTTTAAAATCTTATATCCAATTTATAAGTCAGGCAGGCAATGTTTATTCCATGAATTTTTATTTATTTATTTCATTTTTATTGCTTTGCTTTTTAAAAATATTTCCAACTTTTATTTTAGAATCAAGGAGTATATGTACAGGTTTGTTGTATACATTGTTATATCGCATGATGCTAAGGTTTGGGATACAAAAGATCCCATCACCAATGTAGTGAGCATAGTGCAATAATTTTTCAACACTTATTCCCTTCTCTCCCTCCCTGCCAGTAGGCCCAAGTGTCTATTGTTGCCCTCTTTACATCATAAATATTCAATATTTAGTTCCCACTTATAAGTGAGAACATGTGGTATTTTGTTTTCTATTTCTGCATTAATTCACTTACAATAATAGCCTCCAGCAGCATCCATGTTACTGCAAAGGACATGGTTTCATTCTTTTTAAGGCTGTATAGTATTCCATGGTGTATATGTACCACATTTTCTCTATCCAGTCCACCATTGATGGGCACCTCGGTTGATTCCATGTCTGTGCTTTGTAAGTAGTACTGCAATGAGCATAGGAGTGCATGTGTCTTTTTGGTAGAATATTTTTATTTGGGTATGTGCCCAGTACTGGACTGCTGGGTTAAATGGTAGTTCTGTCTTAAGTTCTTCAAGAAATCTCCAAACTGCTTTCCAAAGTGGCTGAATTAATTTGCATTTCCACAAACAGCTTATAAGTGTTCTTTTCTCTGAAGCCTTGCCGACATCTGTTTTTTGACTTTTTAATAATAGCCATTCTCACTGGTGTGACATGGTATCTCATTGTGGTTTTGATTTGCATTTCTCTGATGACTAGTGATGTTAAGCTTTTTTTACATATGTTTATTGATCTTCTTGTGTATGTCTTCTTTTGAGAAGAGTCTGTTCATTTCTTTAGTCTTTTTAATGGGGTTATTTGTTTTTGGTTTGTTGAGTTGTTTGAGTTTCTAGTAGTTTCTATAGGTTATATGTTTACTCTGTTGATACTTTCTTTTGCTGTACAGAAACTCTACTTTAATTAGGTCCCACTTGTCAATTTTTGTTTTTAGATACGGGTATTTGTTGCCAGATACTACTTTCTCATCATTGTTACCTGTGACAATCTTACTTTGATCATAAAGTTTATTTTGGTTAAACTTATATATCAACTTAACTGGGCCATGGGGTGCCTGGATATTTGGGTAAGCATCATTATGGGTGTGGTGTGTCTGTGAGGGTGTTTCTGAATGAGATAAACATTTGAATCTATACACTGAGTTAAGCAAATTGCCCTCCCCACAGTGGGCGGGCATCATTTAATCCATTGAGGATCTAAATGTTTAAAAATAAGGTTCAGTAGTGGAGATTTGCTCTTTCCCTGTTCCTGGCTGTCTTTGAGGGGGTATATCAGTCTTCTCCTGCCTTCAGACTAAGACTTGGACTGGAACTTATATCATTAGGTCTCCTGAGTCTCCAGCTTATGAACTACCGATCTTGGGACTTCTCATCCTCCATGACTGAGAATAAGCCAATTCATATATTCATATATATATATATATATATATATATATATGCACACACACAGATATATGTATATAAAGAGAGAGAGAGGAGATTTCATGTATATGAAATTTTAATACACACAAACACATGAAATATTCTATTGTAGCAGTCCCCAATATTTCAACATTTTTGGCACCAGGGATTGGTTTTGTGGAAGCCAATTTTTACATGAACAATTTGGCTGGTGGGGGCGTGGGTTGGGTGCCAGGATGAGGGGATGGTTTCAGAATGAAACCTCAGATCATCAGGCATCAGTTAGATTCTCATGACGAGCGTGCAACCTAGAGTTGACAATAGGGTCAGCGCTCCTATGAGAAGCTAATTCAGCTGCTGATCTAGAGCTCAGAAAGTAATGCTTGCTAGCCTGCCACCCACCTCTTGCTGTGCAGCCCAGTTCCTAACAGGCCATGGACTGTACTGGTCTGCAGCCTCGGAGTTGGAGACCCCTGTCCTATTGGTTCTGTTTCTCTAGAGAACCCAGGATAATAGAAACTCCAAAGTAGTAAGGGTGAAGATTAGTTTATCTAATCTTTGTTCTATCCTTAGTCATTCATTTATTTATCATGTGCTTGGTTTGACCTGCCTAAGGACTCTTCTGGGCCAGAGAATACAAAGATAAAGCTGAAAACATCAGTCCTCAAGGAGTTCTCAATCTGGGAATAAGACTATATGGACTATAAGATAAACAATTATAATACAGGGAAACAAATGCAGAGGTACATACAGATAATGGAATCCTATTAAAATAGGAAATAATGAGAGTCAAAGAAGGCTCCGAGGGGAAATGAGTAAAGGAGTCTTGAAGGTTTCTAGAAGTTCTTCAGGTGAACCAAATTAGGAAAAGTCATTATAGGGAAATTGGAAACCTGTCTTAGGCAGACAAATGTGAAACAATAATTTTATTTGTTTCTAGTAAACATGCTCTTGTTTCTGTTTGAGCTAAAAGGAAGAAACCTAGGAAATCATTGAAGAAAAAATTACTAAAAGCAAAACTTCATGTACCAGTTAATAGGACACACAATGAGCTACTGAGCAATGAATGACAGCTGTTAAATTAGGAGCCATGTAAACATGAGTAGAAAATAGTTCTGCAGATTCTCCTTGACTCATGATGTATGTACAGGAAAAAGAGAATAAGAAATAGTAATTAGAGAATCTCAAGTAAATGGGGATGACACTAGCAAAAGAAAAATAGTTAAAATGATCTATGCAAATTATTAAAAGGTAAAATGGAAAAGAAGGATAGAAGCAAATAGAAAGGGGGAAAAGAAAGGTTTTCCAAACGGGCAACTAGAAAGAGGTAAAGATTGGCCTTGGCAGGACTAGCTAGAACAGAAAGAATGTATTTTTTTAATATAACGTATTTTCTTTTCTTGTTCATGAAGTGAATAGAACTACAAAAAAAAAAAAAAAAAGGCATTAGTGCAATTGAAGCAACAAAAGAGACAGAGAAAAGGTAAGAGATGCAAGACGAGGTGAGCTGACTGCCCATTCAATGTTAGTCACAGTTTGGTGACTCCAGAGGAGTGGGAGCTTAACTCTCCGCATTCTCTTATGTCTGGCAAGTGGAAAGTGTAGTAGTTATAAAAATGGCAGATGTGAGAACTACAGAAATAATTTTTAGATTTTTTAAGGATGTCCAATATGATAAACACAAACCAAATTTTCTAAAACAAAAGCAGAAGAAGTTATGCTGTGAATGTGAGATAATATGATGTAGAGTTTTAAGTACAAAGACAGTGATTACAAATCCTGGTTTCTTACTTCCTAGGTGTATGACATGTATAACCTCTCTGTTATCAGTTTTTTCTTTTTAAAATGGCTATAGCAATACTGTTTACATAATTTTGTCAGGAGAAAATAATAAAAGAGCCTACTTCATAGTGTTGTCAATACGTAAAAAGGATTTCCAACTGTGACTAATACATAGTGAAATGATTTAAAGGTTATTGTATTATAGTTGTTCTTGACCAGGAATTAACTTCATGGCCCCAAAGAGTTAGATGAACCCCTGCTCTTTTGAATTCCCTTTGTGATCTTAAACAAATTATTCAGCCACTCCAGACTTCAGTATCCCATTTGGCATATGGTGAGAGTTAAATTAAATGTGCATGTAGAGTTATGAATATAAAATCTGCCTTCTCCCATATATCCCTTTAAATTTGGAGCAAAAAGGATGTCATCTGAGATGGTATAATTCTTACACGGTAGCACCATGCATATCCAGTGTTGTTTCTCTCGTGTTGAAAGTTGAGCTTACGCTTTGTACAATTATGTCTAAATCTATTATTCTAAAAGGATCAAGCACAAGGCCATTTGGACAGGAAAAACTTCCTTTTCTTAATGCAAATAAAGACTGAATTATTTCCAAGTAAACATGATACTGCTTTGGTGAATAATGAAGACCTGGTAAGAAAATCAGTCATGGCTATTTTTGCAGGGGGGTATTTCAGTGAGAAGTCTGAACTCGAACTGAATACTCAGAAATTTTAGAGTCCACTGCATTGCACAGAGCTTGTTATGATCAGGCAGAGGAGACCCCCTTGAGGTGCCTATCTTAAGGTACCACTTAAGTTTGCAGGATACTGAAATACATCAGGAAGATAAGTTTTCTCTTTCTGTGGGGAGGAGTAGAGTTTCCCAAAGGAGAAGGGAGGAGCACCAGATTGAGGCATTTTGAAAGAGGGATGCATGTTGGGAAAAAAGGAACTTGGGGAGGAAGACAGTGAAGATGAAAGAAGCAGCCACGTAGGAGCTCCTTCTTGGCATGACTTCTTGACCATGATCCTATCAGTGAACCTTCCAGGACTTGTAAGGCTTGTGGTGATAGTTCATGAAACGATACTGAAAGAAAAGTTTAAATGAACACTTTTCAGCTCAGTTTTATGGGACTTATCTAAGAAACGTGCATGCACTTCACTGGAATAATCACGTCTAAATACCCGTCATGTAGAGATATACATATGTAGAAGCATGTGTGAGGATTTTCACTGCAGTATGGTAATAATTGTGAAACAAGAAAATGATTTATTCTTCTCTTAAGATGAGAACAGTCATGAAAGCTAAGAATATTGACAATATGAAATAATATTTAGAAATTTTTACTGTATCAACATAAACTCTCTAAGTCTTTCGCAACAGAAAAAATGCAACCACTAAAATCATGTCTTGATGAATGCTTAATGATATAAAATATGTAAGTAAATACATAGGTATGCATATATATGCAAAAGGCAAGCATTTTTACAAGATTACATAATACAGTATACTCTCAGCTACGTAAAAAATACATAGAAAAAATGTAATATACATCGACAATATTGCTTATATTGCTTCTGAGTGAGAAGATACTGATTGATTTTTCCGTTTGTTTTTCCTGCTCCTAGAGATACAAACCTCCTGGGTAATGAGAAAGACAGAGAAGCATTTTTCATAGAGAGTTGCCAGGATTGCTTAGCATCCAGATCAACTATGAAAGGTACCAGGAGAATGAACATCCACATTTTTCTTGTCCGTGATTCTTCTACATAATTCTACCGAAGCAAAGACAATCTTTAATTGTAGAGACAAGAAGAGAAGCAAATATGTTTCTAGTATCCAGAAGCTCCTTAACAGTTGTCAAATAATGCTAATGAGCTAGTTCGTGGTTTATATCACAAGCTTCTCCCAAATTCTTCCCCCAGACATTCCTTCACGTTGGAGCTAATTAGACTATTGCAGCTACAGCTTTCATTACTGCTTGTATTTTGTAAAAATTCATGCATATATCATGGGCATAGGGAGACATCCATTGCCAGCAAAATGCGAGTAGGGCATTTCCAGTTTTAGCTATAATTGAAAATTATTCTTAGGGACCAAAATGCCATTGAATAATTCTGCCTTTTCTCCTCCTTGTTCTCTTGTTTCTCTCTCTCTCTCCCTCTCTCTCTTTCTCTCTCCCTCTCTCTCTCTCTCATCTCTTATATCTATCATCTATCATCTTTCTTTCTTTCTTTCTTTCTTTCTTTCTTTCTTTCTTTCTTTCTTTCTTTCTTTCTTTCTTTCTTTCTTTCTTTCTTTTTCTTTCTCTCTCTCTTTACTAAGTCTGGAAACCCTTAGAGTTTCTCTTGAGTATACCAACCTAATTATTTTTATTTCTATTCACTACCTTTCATGCATTTCGCACTTCCAATAATCTTTTTTTTAATGAAATCTCCCAATCCAAGTCCACCCTCACTCAAAAGTCTCTGACCTTCCCAGAGTAGGGAGTACAACATGGAGTCCACATAAACATCTCTATACTTCTAAGTTTTATGCCAAGAGCATGCTTACTTTAATAAGCAAAAAAACAAGTAGCAATGAAGAAAATAATCATAAAGCAAAAATCCAAAAAAAAATTAGAATAACAGAAGGTTTTCCTCAGAATTAAAAATAAACCTATTTTTATGCAGACATAAAATGAAAAAGTCTTTAATGCACAGATATGTGAACTGGGAATATAGCTGGATAATCAAATGGAAATAAAAGACAGTTTTTCTTATTTTAAGTCGTTTCACTAACAAGCCTACCGAATGCATTTGGAAGCAATCTTTCATTGATTACTTTCTATTATTAATTATGGATAAGGAGAGATTTTTTCAAAAGCCCCCAAACCTGCTTACCTTGTGCAAAGATGCCACAAATCAGAGCCCATGGGTTACAGGAATTATTGATCCTCCTATAAAATGATCATGCAATCTCCTTCCTGAATCCAGTAAAGTACTGATTAATATGCTGGAAAGACATCACTATAGTATTAATCCAAGTACTGAATTGAACAGTGTGCAATCTTTAGTTTTCTCCTTATGTTAATAGTATTCCAAACAACAACTTTGTATTATGTATTTTTCTATTTTATGTTTTTCTTGCAATTATAACATGTTTCATAAAGTTTTTCTAGCATCTCATCATCCATGAAAATTATCTCAGGAGGAGGAAGAATTTTCCTTGTGACAATTTCAGAGACATTCTTATTTCTAGATAGAATTTGTGATAAACTCTAACAATTTTCTGACTGGACTTCAGCTGGTACCCCTACTTTTTCTTTCTTTTTTTTTTTTTTTTCTTTTTTTTTCCGAGACAATGAGTCTTGCTCTGTTGCCCAGACTGGAGTGCAATGGCACGATCTCAGCTCACTGCAACCTCTGCCTCCCGGGTTCAAATGATTCTCCTACCTCAACCTCCAGAGTAGCTGGGATTACAGACTTGCGCCACCACACCCAGCTAAGTTTTGTATTCTTGGTAGAGACAGGGTTTTATCATTTTGGCCAGGCTGGTCTCCGTCAGACTCTTGATCTCAAGTGATCCACCCACCTCGGCCTCCCAAAGTGCTGGGATTACAGGCGTGAGCCACTGCACCCGGCCCCTAGTTTCTTTTTCTAGTCATTTTAGCAAACACCTACTTAAGAGTCTGCTACATTATTTCTAAAACAATATTCATTTTATATTTGGTCCTTTATATTGTGTCTTCAAATGAAGCTGAATTCTGTGAAGACTTTCCAACTGTGTGGCTGTTTCCTCTGTTTCCTTGATGTTCTGTGTATTCTAGTCCCTATAACAGATTTTGCATTTATACCACTACACTAAATAGTTCTCCTCAGATGCAGACGTTTATATAGATTTTGTGCCTATTGGGGGATAAATTCACTGCAATGAGGCAAATACCAGGTCACACTCTATTTAACATTACAAAAATGCTTAGGGGCATGTTAAATGAAGTTCTATGGAACAGCAGTTGTATATTGCCTTTTAGGGATGTGTTTAAAAGCTAATTACATATTCATCCATGCTTAGTTATTGAACCATAGAACACCTAAGTAAGCAATTTGTAGTTATCCAGTGTGAAATAGTTGTCCTATTAACACTAATTCAAAGCCTAGTAAAACAGCCTTTCTTAAAAACAAAGATAAAACAGAAACCAATACTTTCTTCAGTGGCTAATGGAGCCCAGTGCAGTTAAACTAACAAATGCAGCATATTCTCTACTAACTGTTCTGTTTTCCTGCTCACCTGAAACTTACATTAATACATCAAATTACAGAGGTTATTGTTAGCAATTTACATACCACCCGTTTTTATTTCCATTAACATTTTTCTTTAAATGTCTTTTTATATGTTCAGTCTCATATTGAAACATAAATGTCTCATACTTTCAGAATCTTGAAATTAACACAGTTAAGAGTTTTAATTTTCTACCACACATTATTTTCTTTTTTAGGAGAGTTACCTACACTCAAAAGCATTCTTAATGCAGCACTGTCATTTATAAAACAAAGACCCTCAATATTTTCCTTGTTTGTCTTTGTTTGAAGCACTTTTGTTTGGTATCGTGATCTAAATGCAAAGTTCATTCCCCAATCATTACTCCCTTCTATATAAATTCTGATTAAACAAAGCTGGATCATTTTAAATTAATGGTTATACAGTATCCAGTGCAAGACCCAGGCTTTGAATGCTCAACCAATCTGTCTCAAACATTTTTCTTTTTTCCTAAGATTAGAAGAGTGTACCATAACTGTCTTTGATGCAATAGTTATGAATCTAATGAAAAGCAAAAATGTAAACCTAATGAGCTCAGGAGCAAATAATTTGCCATTTGTCAGTGCTACCAACAATGCTCCATGGTCTTCAGGAATAGGCTGAAATTTTCTCAATCTCAGTGACTCATTTTTAATGTATTTTTATAAAATTACCTACGTCACATTGGAATTTTTTAAGTCCTATATTATCATTTGAGAAGAACAATACCACTGACTCAATCATCAAGTTTCTTTGAGCCACCGAGTTGCCTTCAGTGGACCCAGGAGCCTACAGCACTGAAAAATTGGTACCCGCAATTATATTAAACCTGAGAAAAGACTTTTGCAGAGACCCAAAGCCCCTCATGACTGCAGAAGCACTCATAGATTATCAGTTCTCTTGAGAAGGGAAGAGAGCTAGCTAGTCAGTGGGAGAAACTGTTGAGAGAACAGAATGTTCCTGTTCATATCCTTTTCACTTTGGTCACTGGCATCTAATTCCTGATCCATCTCATCCTGAGTATCAAACGAGCAAGAAACTGAGCAAAGTCAACAAAATTAACAAGAGTAGCAAACATACTCACACTGTAACAGGGATGTACAAAAAGAATGTATCTCCTTCATTCTTTATGACTGTTCTTATTTTCCTCAAAAGTCACAAATCTTGGATAGTAGGGGGAACATGTTACATTTAATTTGCCCAATCTGGAAATGCTAGCCTGGTACAATAATTTAAATAGTGCTTTTAGGTAGAATATGTAATCTCACAGATTTCACATCTCCTCTCCTGATGGAGGTTTGTGGCTTTTGTGACCTCAAAGAGAAAGAGAAAAGTAAATCTTGAATCCACGTACTATCCTTTAATTCCTTTGGTTTCCATGGTGACATTCTTTGCTCTGCAGGTTGCTGCTCAGCCTGCTGGAATAAATCTAGCAGCTTGTATAACTCTAGGTCCATGTTTTCTTGTCTTGGTTTGGATCTGAGAGTCTAATCCTAACGAGTTTTGCACATGTGCATTCCAGACCGCAGACCTTACTTTAACCCCTGTGCTCCTGACACCCAGCAATTCTGAGCAAATCAACCTTTTCACATGCCTATAACCCATTCTCAATCCACCAGTGTGCTGAGGTACACAGCTCTGTGCAAATGGAATACAGAAGATCTTCTCCACATATGGAAAGTCTTTCAAGTCTGTCTTCCTAATGCAAAATTCTGTTTTGAATGTTTTTAATTTCATTGTAACAATTTGTTCTCACTCTCATGCCCAACTCATCCCTGTGGACAAATGAATGCAATTGGCAGAGGAAACTCATATTGTTGTTTTACTTAAACGTATGAAGCAATTGACGGACCTAAGATAAATGCAACATATTTCACCTCCCTTTTCAGGTTTGCTCACTAGTTCACTTAAGAAAGTGAAGGGGTGAGGTGAAGGGACTGAACAGTCCCCTGATTCTAAATGAAAGAAGACAAAAGGCAACAATATGGAGGAGCTGGCAAGAAATTGGACCAACCTGGCAAAGAAAGTAAGTCACTGAGAGCTCCATAATTTTATGTGAGAAAATCTATTCAAGCTTCTCCATCTTCCCAAAATTGCTTTTTCAAATAATTTGTGAAAATCACTGATCTCCGAATCAGTACAAAGTAACTACAGATCAAAGAGAATTCTGCTGGCTTGATTTTCTAGAAGGCTGGATAGTGACCTTGCAAAGAGTCACCTTTATTGACCTCAAGTGTATTTCTTTGCTTCTTTTTCCATCTTCCCTGACCCTTGCATTTCTCCACATGCTGTACCGTTATTGGTGTAGAGATTAAAA
The DNA here is from genome assembly GCF_003255815.1 of Theropithecus gelada. Lineage (NCBI taxonomy): Eukaryota > Metazoa > Chordata > Mammalia > Primates > Cercopithecidae > Theropithecus > Theropithecus gelada. The sequence goes on from NC_037676.1 coordinate 81,540,988, forward strand.
CATGAGAAAAAAATTATAAACATCATTTTCTTTATCTGTTGAGTGTTATATGTGCTATGCTTTCCTTTCCTGATGAAATTGTGGTTGTGGAATTATACAGCACTGCTGAATTCTCCTTTATTATCTTTTATTGTCTTCATATTTCCTCTGGTTCTCTCTATCAGGAGGTAAAATAAGTATATTTTTTTCAATACTTTTTTAAGATACTGTCAATATATGTTTTAAGTGAAAAAAACTATATTATGGCATCATTTCACTTTCTAGATGTATGTTTAAGCTGCTTTGTTTATTTGTTTGTTTTCCTTATACTGATCATTATCTTAGGGGAATAAGATAATAAGTGTCCTAAACTGTGTCCCAGCCTGTCCTAAGCTCCTTGCGTATAACCATTCTTGAAGAAATACTGCAACGTTTTCAGTGCCATGGCTGTTCCAATAGAGCGAGTCAATGAGTATGAAGCTTTCTAAACTGGGTATATCAGTTTGCTAGGACTGCTATAACAAAGTGCACATACTAGGTGGCTTATACAACAGAAATGTATTGTCTCACATTTCTGGAAGCTAGAAGTCCAAGATCAAGGTGTATCCAGGTTTATTCCTTCTGAAGGCTATAAGAGAAAATCTTCCCCATGGCTTCGTCCCAGTTTCTGGTAGTTTGCTGGCAATGTTTGTCATTCTTTGGCTTCATTCTTTGGCTATCCCTGCTTTCATCTTTGCATGGTGTTATCCATGTGTGTGTATTTGTGTCCAAATTTCTCTCCTGTTATGAGGACACCAGTCAAATTGGATTAGGATCCATCCTAATGACCTCATCTTAAACAGTTATATCTGCAATCACTGTATTTCCAAATAAAGTCACATTCTAAGGTTCGAGAGTTAGGATTTTAACATACAAATTTGGGGAAAAACCCAATTCAATCCATAGCTTTGACTATCCCAAGGAGACACACATTTGGATGATTTCAACAGTCACCTCAAAAAATTACTTTTAGAAAGAGTTATTTGCAGCAGATTTTCTTGCATCAAAGCATTTCTGGTCTCACAATACTTAATACTTTAACTAATTCATGAAAGTGAACATTAATTTTCTTCTTCAAAATAATATCAAATTCCTCCCTCAAGTTACTCCTAGCAAAGAGGCTGGGTGCCAATAACTACACAACCACCATCTCTTTTTAGTCTGAATCATTTTTAAGCTGTTGTGGTGTGAATGCTTGTGTTCATCCAAAATTCTCATGTTGAAATCTTGACCACTAAGGTCATGGAATGGAGGTGGGGCCATTAGTGGGTGATTAGGCCATGAGTGTGAAGCTCTCGTGAATGAAATCACTGACCTTATAAAAGAGTCTCCAGAGAGCCTTTGACCCTTTCTACCATGTGAGGACACTGAGACAATGAGTGTCTATGAAGTGGGTAGTGGGGACCCACCAGACACAAAATCTGCCAGCACCTTGATCTTAGATGTTCCAGTCTCCAGAACTGTCAGAAATAAATTACTGTTACTTATAAGCCACTCAGTTTAAGGTATTTTGCCATAGCTGCCCAAACGGGCAAAGACATAGGCCAAATGCCTTGAATGAGTTGCACAGTTATGGATACCACAGTTATGACTGTGTCGCTAAGTTTTACTATTTACCATTTATTGTAAAGGATGCCAAGAAATAAGCTTTCTTGAGGTCCTAATCTCATTTGCAAAAGTTATTGAGTTTTTTTTAACAAGTATGAAAAAGGCATTATTATTTTCTTAGAAACACCTAAACCGCCTACGATAAGCTCAGTTGCAAAGCATCTATCTAAACTCAACTGGTCAAGTGTATATTGCCAGCATACAGGATTGTGTAACATCTCTTTTATGATGCAATTAGGGCCTTCACTCATGGGTAAGTTCAATTTTAGAATTTTTAAGGGAAAGAACCACATATTATTTACTATTGTTATCAAAGCCTGACACACGCTTAACCCCCTAATAAAAATTAGTTGAAAAGCTAATAAATTAATAAAAGGCAAATAAATTTATGTAAAAATGAATTATGTGACTGTTCTTGATTTCAATACCAACCTGCTGATTGAACTATATTTATTCAACTTTTTATTTAATACCCACACTACTTCAGAGGAATATATACCACCACATCTAGTTGAAGAAAGTAAATTTTAGAGGAAAGACCATGTTTATGAAGAAAATAAACAGAGACATGTCAAGTCAGTAGCCAACTGTTTCTGTACCTTGGATATGTCCTGAGAAATCATCTCGGTGCCCAGGTTCAACTTCATTTAGTACAGAGTTTGGACTGTATGCCTATGGACTTGGTGCTGATGGTTGTGAGCAAGGTTTTGCATTCTGATTCATTTCTTTTGTATCTGAAATCCTCAAGGATAGTGACATGACCTTCTCTTCTTTCTGCTGTCTCCATGGTTACAAGAACTCTGCATCTCATGACTGAGACAAGCAGCTAACTGGATCTTATATCCAAGGTTTTTTTTCTGGTGGGCAAACCTTAGCCAATTTGTATGAACCCAGAATTGCCTATTTTGTCTACCAGATTTTAGCAAATATTTTGTTTGATTTCTTGACGGATTTCTGAGCTCTGTCAATAATTCTGCAATTACAAAATTTAGAGACTTTGTTCTCTTTAAGAAGGACAAATCTTTGTAATGAAAATTTGAGGCTGCAGTAGATGTCATAAGCAATTGTTGGCATGTTCTAATTTAAGAAATCGTTTCCTGTTCCCCCAGTATTTTGATTGCTGGAAAATCCTTTCATTTCAGTTTAGATACTTTGGCTAAAAGCTCTCTGAGGAAAATGTAAGTACATATTCGAAAAATGGGATGCTGTAAAGGTAAGATTTCAGTTGAATGGAGAGGAAGAGGACATTGCTTTAATGTGAAGTATTGGGTAGCTCATCGCAGTAGGATTAGGCATTTCTAAGGGGAGGGCAGTTGTAAAGAGACAGGGTAGACTGGAGAGACAGTGGCGCCCAAACATGGGAAAGGTATAAAGAAAAGACTGTTCAGTTATTTGAGGAAAACAGTAGTTAAAACATGTGCCCATTTCAAACTTTTCCTCAAACATAACTCAGGAACAGTTTCCCATGTGCTAGCGAATGACAAAAGGAAGGAACAGTCACTTGAACATCTAAAACTGCTCCGCAGAGGGTTTTTACAACTCCTTTGCATTACCAATGCAGAGAGCAATTGTTTCACAAAGTGTGTCATTGTTACACTTGACCAAATTTATATCATGTTCATATTCTTCTTAAAACAAACAGAAAATACAAATATCTGTCTGACACAGATCTGTGAAACTGTAATAACAGAAACAAGAAATGAGTTTATTGTTCCCATTAGGATTGCTGTTCTATCTCTGCTTGACATATGCTAATTTTTGCCCTCAGTGTTCATGGATAAGGAGGGAGGCAAAATGAGTCCACCCTCCAATATAAGGATGGCAGCAATCTATAATGGATCTTGAACATTTCCAAATACAAGGCTTCAGTGAGGGCTGAGGAAAATGTGAATACAAACAATGCTAAATAAAAATTGAATTTTTCCTCTATCTTCAGTGCTAACTCACCTTGGATCTTTAGCAACTGAGGTTAGGCTATTTCAATCATACTGCCTCCCAGCCTTACTTTGATATGTAGCCCTAGGACATGTTTTCTTTGCAGTACTTTCGTGTAGTGGTTGGTTGTTCTTTTACTTTTGGGAGACAGGAGGTATGATCCAGATCCTCCCCAATCTCAAACACTATTCTAACCATCACTCCCTGATGCTCTAAAGCAATCATTTTTGAAGGACATATCTGGAAATACCATCCCCTTCCCTTCTTGTTGCTCTCATCCACAGAACTGTCACTTATACTCTTCATTCAGGCAAACTGTAACCCCTTATTTACACACTTCGTGTCTATTCCAAGTTCTCCCATCATCATGGAGAATCCAGCACTCAGGTGGACAACCATGCAACTCCTTAGCCTCTCAGTTCTTCAACGACTTCCTATCCAATGACTCTACTCCATTTCAGTTGCACACTCCCATGGCCTTGCCCTTGTCATTTTTCTTACCTGTAACCACTCTAATTTCAAAATACCTTGTTTCTGACCATAAAACATTCAATGTCAGCTTTAAAATATATATATTTCCTTTATGACTTATAGCATTCTGCTTTCTGTCAATCTCTAGAAGTTACACATATAGAATACTGCTTGAACAAATAAATGAATGGAAACACTTGTAAAATAAAGAGGAACATGCCAATAGCCTGTTACAATAACATCTCTTCCTCTATTCAATAGAAACCTCTAGATGCTGTGGTGAGTCTGGTCTTGAGTTGTTGTGTGCACTGCTGGATCCAGATGAAAGCTCAGCTTCCTGCCTCCCAATGTCATTACAGAAGACCTTAACATTCAGGGGTGTGTAGGAGTGGAGGACAAAAGGCACAGGAAGAATCAAGACATTCATTAACACTATAGTAGCATTTGTATTTGAAACATAAAAAAAAATCCTTAAAATATACCTCTTTGTAGCTGAGGGGACCAAAAATTGTGTGTGGCATGAGATGCCTCCCTTTTATTTTCCCTTACTTCTTTTCTCTCCATAGAATTATAGACACACAAATTCTTTCCCTTAGCTGGCTAATTGAGGGATAACTTTAACAAACATAGGTTATCTGAGCCAGTAGAAATAGACTTTTGTAAATGTCCTTTGGACACTTTTGGGGTCTTTTAGACCCCCTTACCGGGTTACATATTAGTGACTAATTTTTGGCTCTGTTTTTGTTGTACTCTAAGAGGTTCATAAACTTCATTAGCTGGACTTATGGTCATTTGCACAATATGTTAAACTGGATTTCTTTCCTTCATTTCAGAAAAAAAATAACCAATATTCATTTAACTAAATCTCTTGAGATTATTGAATAATTCAAAATCAGACAAGGGAAGTCTTCTAATGGGAAGTCTTTCCTAACTTCTCTTTCTCTGTCATTCTACAAAACGTTCTTCATAAACCCATTACAGTCTTTAAACAACATTGCAGTGACACTATAATAATGTCACTATTATTTTAAGAAGCTATAAGTTAGTGTTTCCAGGTGAGTAAACATGTTTTAACTCTAGAATACAATGGCTCAATAATAATGTGATGATCCTCAATAATTGTATATAAACATCTGTATGAATGAATGACTAGGGCTATACCAATATGATCTATAGTTAATTAACTTAATGAATGTTTATGAACCATTCACTATATGCCAGCTATTATTCTAGGTGCTGTCAACATATCAGTGAAAAAAGCAGGTAAAATTTCCTGCCACATGAAGCTTATAATTTCTGCATTCTAGAGGAAAAAGAAAGTATGTCATCCATGGAAGAAAGTCAGTTAGATGTCCCTTCAAAAGGAGCCTATTGCAAGTATCTGCCAAATAACCCGCTATATCCTTTGGTTGTTCCCAGCCAGACTGAACTGAGAGTGGGTACTAGAGATCAGTCATTTCAGCCTACAGTGGGACTCCCTTAATAATTAATCTTTGCTTTGGGCTCCCCACAGGGCACCTGGCCAAGGATTTCTCAAAGCTATGTTGTAGTCTGAGGCTCTTTTTACCCAATTCTTCTTCCCACCTTCTTACCCTATTCAGATGTCGGCCTTGAAGTATGGTCTGAAGGTTGTCCATATCCACTTCACTCACTCCCTCTTTATTCTAGAGGTGTTTCCCCCTCTAAAGTCTCTTGTACTTCTAATTCCGTGTTAGGGTCTTCTTGTTGAAGGCACCGCACTAATACAGAATGTAGCAAATTTTGTTTCGCTTTAATATTTTAAACATGAAATCGACTTCTAGACTTACATGACTGCCCATCATATGCTTAACTGGTGCTCCACCCCACTCTAAGGTTTCAGGAAGTCCACAAAGTGAGAGAAAAAGTCATTCCAATTATAATGCAAATAACAACTTTGCAGACATATGTCAGAAAGCAACACCATTAGAATTCCAAACAATGGGGTGCTAAAGCTGGCTAGGGGCAATTCTGTGCATCTCCTCCAAAACCCTGTATTCAATGATATTATGTTGTTAGCTGGAAATCAGCCACGGTGGTGGAAGATTTCCCACTGTATTAACTAGCAAAAGCTACAAATCAGATTTAATTTTGTTTTGGGGCATGTGTGTGTGTGTGTCAGAGCATGTGTGTGTGTGTGTTTGTGTTACCAGACAACTAGTTTACCACTATGTCACTGCTTGCAGACATTATTCAGAAATGCCTGACCAGTAGTTCAAGAATAAGAATGCATGCTTTTTCAAAGAGAAACAAAAATAGACAAGCAAAACTTTGCAGAATCTTTTTGAAAATAAACTCAAGCACATTCTAGGTTAATAGTTTAATATTCTCTCCATTGGGTCCCACTTTAAACACTCATGTATCTTGCAGCCCCTTGTTCCCTCCCGTTCTCTGCTATTCTAGACTCTATAGCACCCTTCCAGGGTAGCCGTCTATGGAGGCAGCACATTATTATTTTGGTCCTTTGATCTTGCATTAGTACAGAAGCTCCATTGTGTTATTCTGAAACTATATTGTCCAAAGAAAGTAATGTTCTGATTCTTTGTAATTAAACACATTATATTGCCTCCTAATTTGCACATTGAATTACAAAATTTTGAAATACATAAACATCACTGAGGCCAAATATGCAAAATAAATCATTTCTGGTATCTGTGGGATTAATGAATATTAATTATCTGACATTCATTATTCTTTAAAATTTATTTTCTATGATGCTCATGTCTTGTGCTTTGATTTTTCATATTATTCCCAGGCTGTACTTGATATCTTCTTCCTGTACAGTTTTTATCTACCATAAAATGTATTCTGGTCAATCAAGGCAGAAGTGTTTTGATTTCTTTTTTTTTCTTTTGGTTTGGTCTTTTTGTTTTGTATTTTAAAACAAAATATCTCATCATGGGTCTTTACAGAACCGTATGAGGAAAATATTGATTCTCTGATTTTCTGTGGTCCTAGTAAAATCATTAAAGAAATGCAAATAATAAAAAGCAAGGTCGAGCATGGTGACTCATGCCTGTAATCCCAGAACTTTGGAAGGCCGAGGCCGGCTGATGATTGGAGGCCAGGAGTTCGAGACAAGCATGGCCAACATGGTGAAAACTTATCTCTACTAAAAACACAAAAATTAGCCAGATATGGTGGCACATGCCTGTCATTCCAGCTACTCGGGAGTCTAACGCATGAAAATCACTTGAACCCAGGAGGCAGAGGTTTCAGTGAGCCGAGATTATGCCACTGCACTCCAGCCTGGGCAACACTGACATCTCGAAAAAAGATAAAAAGGCAATATACCTATCCAATGATTTTATGAATGCATTTATATGAATGCACTTTTGGCAAGATATCTGCCAACTTTCTCAGAAGAACAAAGAATGCATTCCTTATTTTTAGTGGTATAGGAAAATAGTAACAATATTGAGAACACATGTTTCACATGTCCTTTGACATAATCTAGTGTTTCTGACTATGCTTATTAAGAGGAAGCCAAACAAAACACTAAATAAAGGGAGACCAAACATGTTGTGACATGACTCCTGTCCTCTCCCTTATTCACACACACAAGGCTAGCCTCATTCACTGTAGTCGTCCTTCCTTCTCACTGAGCATGGAAAAGCCTGCAATCCTCTTCACGATTGGAGTTTGTTACAAGTTGAAAATGTCTTTTTACTGAGATTTTTAAAAATATACTATATAATATGTGTTTAACATTCTTATATGCTTGAAATTCTTCTTAAAGATACACTAGGGGTCAAATATTTTTTTAATTTCTCCATGTTCCTAGAGACACTAATATTTCTGTGTTTTATAGATATCACATAACTTTGCCCTTCCCTGCTGGTGTTCCCCTGGTTCTATCTCATATATATTATATAAGGCCTTTATTAAATATATGTATATGTGTATACAGGCCTTTGTTAAATAGATTTGAATTTTCACTAGAGATGTTTCATGCACTCATGCTATTTATGCAAAACTAAAAAATGCCTGAAACATTAATATCAAATGACTAAAAAGGAAGTTGCTCATTTATCTGGTATCCTCAGCTACAGTGCCATAAAAATATCTGGTTGATGAGGAATTCTGACAAATAATAGCTTTGGCTTCACATATGAGAAAAGCTTTCAGTCATTTGATTCCAAAATTTACAGTCATAAGAGAACAAACTCACAAATGAATTTCACCAACACTTAATATTCTGACACACCCTGTATATGCAATAATCCTCTGTCCATCATATAGCCTGCTTCATATTGTAAGAAAAGAGAAATTGCAAATATTTGCTCCTAAGCTCTTGTGATAGGCAGAATGATGATCCCACAAAAATGTCTTTGTCCTAATCCTCAAAACCTGTGAATATATTACCTTACTAGGCAAAAAAGACTTCCTTATAGATGTGATTAAGAGTCTTGATATAAGGAGAGTATTCTAGCTTATCAGAATGGGTACAATGTGATCATTAAAGTTTTTATAAGTGGAAGAGGGAGGCATCAGTGTCAGAGATAGATCTGAAATTGCCACCCTGCTGACTGAAGATAGATGAAGAGGCCATGAACCAAGGAAGGCAGGTGGCCTCCAGAAGCTGGAAAAAGGATAAATTTCCCCTAAAAGCTTTCAGCAGAAACATGGCCAACTCCTCAATTATAGCTCAGTGAAGATTTCTGACCTCCAGCACTGTAAGATAAGGAAAGTGTGTGTGTGTGTGTGTGTGTGTGTGTGTGTGTGTGTGTGTGTGTGTTTCAGTGCTGTGTTACAGTGTTGTAACACTTAGTTTGTGGCAACAGCAGTAAGAAGGCAATATATCATCTCATACATTCCAGAGAAAGCAAAAATAGAAGGCATTAACTCTATATAACCCTTTACCTAAAACATAAAAATGAATCCCTTAAAAACAGCTTAGATGATATACAATAAAAACATTACAATTTTTAAATTATTTTGAAATTTTCCTGTTTCCTCTCAAGATGTTTTTGTTGTAGTACTAAGAAATACTCTCTTTGTTAATTACATGGGAAAAGTGTATTTCCTCCTGACTTTCAGAAAAAATTTCTGTGAAAGATGGAAATTAAGGTTCTTCAGACGAACCAAGTTATTCCAGTAGTAAGATGATAATAAAATAAGCAAGGAGTTTAACTTTCCAAGGTCAGAAGATATTCTTAATAATAATTTTAGTGTTACTTTAAAATGTAACATTGTTACTTTAGAAAATATTGCTCTAGTTGCATTTTTATACCTTGAGAGTCTTCTGTAGCTGGAAAGTGAGTGTTAATTTCTACACACAACGAAATTGCCATTAGCAAATATTCTCAAACAAGAATGTTCTTGTAACCCATTTAAAAGTGCAAATTAAATGTGCTTTGTGGTGATAATTTGTGAAGTACATTAAAATGCATTGTATGCTGAAGGCTAAAATGTTACAGATTTGTCTATACAAGCTAAACCTACTGGTTCATACTAATGACATGTAGCTTAGCGTTAAGGGGCAATGTGTTTCAGAGCTGGGATTTCCTGTAAATTGCCTAAAGTATGATTTAAGCGGTATCATGCAAAATTTTCATAGCCAAATGCATCCCCAGACCAACATAGTACAGCCCTGGAGATGCACCACAGAAAGACATTATGTAAAGATGGCATATTGCCAATATTTAAAATAAAAATGATTGTATAGTAACACGTTTGCTTATTTATTCATTCACAAAAGCTTTATTTATATACTCACTCAATAAAGCTTTTGTGAATGAGTAAATAAGCAAATGTATTACTTCACATTTTTAAAAAGTATAGGTACTTTTTAAAAAGTACCTTCACATTTTTAAAAAGTGCAGGTACTAGAATTCACAAGTTTGGGTTAAAATTCAGGTTTAACTTCTTATGAACATTATAGTGGCAGACAACATACACACCCTCTCTGACCTCTGGTTTCTCCATTTGTGAAACAGGGATAAAATCCACCTTTAAGAAGTACTGTCTAATGACTAGAGCAAAAATACACGGATCCTGTCTGGGTCAATATCCTGGCTTAGCCATTCAATGTATATGGCCATTGTCAAGTATTTCAATGAGCTTGGGGAGTTTGCCTTCATTTTCTCATCTACAATATTAACACCTACCTGGTAGAGTTGTTGGTAAGACTCATATAAAATTTCAGTCCATTGTATATGCTTAATTTGTGTTATCCACTATAATATCATTGTGGTGAGGGTGTAAATAAGATCAGGTGTGGAAAACACTGAGCACTTAAGTGTCATTCAAATATCATTTGTTTGAATGCTTTATACATTATATAAACATGTTATACATGCTTTAGGTATGTATAATGTGTAGTATACTGTAGAACATATTTCCTCAATTTTAGAACACACCTTTTTCATATTATTACATTTCAAATTACTAGAATTATGCTTAACATAGTGTTTGTTTCCTTAAAAGCTCATGAACATTTATAATGTATGAATGAGGAAATAAAACACATATAAGCATATCTGGAATATACAAGAAACTAAACTCAACAGCAAAAAAAAAATCTAAAATATGAGCAAAGGATCTGAATGGATATTTCTCAAAAGAAGACATACAAATGGCCGATGAGTATATGAAAAGATGCTCAGCATCACCAATTATCAGGAAAATGCAAATCAAAATGCCAATGAGAAACCATCTCACCAAGTTAAGAATCTTATCATCAAAAAGACAACAAAAATAGCAAATGGTGGCATGAATGCAAAGAAAAGAGAAAGCTTATACATTGTTGGATGGAATGTAAATTAGTACAGTCATTATGAATAACAGTATATAGATTTCTCAAAAAAAAAACTAAAATAGAACTACAATATGACTCAACAATCTCACTTCTGGATATTTGTCCAAAGAAAAGAAAATCAATAGATCAAAGGGATACCTGTACCATCTTGTTTATTGCAGCACTATTCACAATAGTAAAGGCATGGAATCAACTCAGGAGTCCATCAACAGATGAATAAAGAAAATGTGGCATATATACATAATGAAATACTATTATTTACAGCAACATGGATGTGTCTGGAGGACGATATGTTAGGTGAAATAAATCAGGCACAGAAAACTAAATACTCCACATTCTCACTCAAATGTGGGAGCTAAAAACCAAAAAAGTTAATCTCATACAAGTAGAAGGTAAATAAAGGTCCCTCAAGGTGTGAAGGAGTGGGGAGGATAAGAAGAGATTCATTAATGAATATGAAGTTACAGTAATATAAGATGAGTAAGTTTTAGTGTTCTCTAGCATGGTAGGGTGAATATGGTTAACAATATAGCTTATGTTTTCAAAAAGCTAGAAGAATGCCCACAACATAAAGAAATGATCAAAATTAGAGGTGATGAATATGCTTACTAACCTGATTTTATCATTACGTACTGTACACGTGGATTGAAATATCATTCTGTACCTCATAAATATGTGCAATTATCACATATCACTAAAAATTAAAGGAAAAAACACATGTGTGTATAATACATGTGTATGTATATATTGGTCAGGAAATCTCCTTATTCACCTTTGTTTCCTTAAGGCCAGCACGATGTCGGCCCTAGTGTTTGCTCAATAAGTGTCTGTTAATGCAATGAAAAATTAACTTATCAACATCTCCAAATTTGACCTGGGTACCACTTTTCTGACATATACCACACATATGTCAGTCTAGCTAAAAACACTTTTAGTTAGGGGTTTGCTCCTAAGCAGACTGTCCTACGTAGACTGGACTGCTTTTTCCCTTGAAATAAATGCAAATCTCATCATGTTTTATATAGTTTCTATTCTAAAACCCAGGTAGCTGCTGGTCTGTCACTCTGAGGGTCCCCACAATTTACCTTTCAGTCTCCATTCAGCTGGCCGCCACCTGCTCGGGTTTCCTTGCATTCATATCCAGCTCCTCCTTGTTTTCACCCCTCCTTCCCAGCAGAGCACAGATGTTGGAAAGCTGGGCAATGTGGAAAAGCAAGGGGCATAAGTTTGTGAGCCACAGTGGGTAGGGGGTCTGTGGGGCCTTCCTGTGCATTTTTCTCTGTTTGTGGTTAAAAAAACAAACTATCAATTTGAGGAAAAGCCAATTAACAGGTCTAGAGCCAAACATTGTATTACATCCACACTGTATTTGAAATGGTACACCCCAATCACTTCCTCTAAAATGAATCAAGTAGTTATTGTTTGTTCATGGCTACATCTGCCATTCTGAATAGCATGTCCCTCATGAGCTGGAACTGCTCTTTGCCCATCTGTGTATCTTCAAGGTCTGATTCACAGTGTGCAATGAATGCTGTTGAATTGAATTATTAAACTGGACTAAGTCTCAAATTATTCATGCATCTTCTGATTTATTAGCTCATCATTTATTGAGAATTATGAGCTAGTTTATGGAGAAAAAATATGAATAGGATTTCTTTTCTGTTACAGAGAGGCTCATAATTAGTGTGGGAGATGGATAGATAAACTAATAATTACAATAGCAATAAGAAAACACTCTAACACATTTATGCATGAAATGTTATGAAAGCATATAAGATGCAATGATTAATTAACTCTTCTTGGGGAGTCGAGGAGTGAAAATACAGCTAGATTTTGAAAGATGACTCTATAATCAAGAGGCAGAGAATTCGAGCCAAGGGAAAGGAATAATAAGTACAATGGCATGGAAGCACAAATAATAATACTAAAACATGAATAATTAACATTTATATTACACTATGTGTCAGGCTACATTCTGGGCCACACAGTCATTTAATATGCATAAAACCTTATGAGATAGGTACTATTACTATTCCCAATTTACATAAATGGAGACTGAGGCACATGGGCGAATGATAAAGGAAAGATGCAAAGCCAGGTAGTCATGCTCCATCACTGCTATGCAACACAACAAATTGTCATGGAATCACACAAAATGAAATACTATTCAACACTAAAATGACTAAATATCTGTCACGTACAACAACACAGATGAATCCCCAAAACAGTGTAAGTGAAAGAAATAAGGTATGCAAGTTTAAATTATAAGCTATTTCCAGGAAGTGTCAACAGTTCTTTGTGGCTGAAATGAATATGAGCTTTGTAGTAAATAGTGTGAAAGATGAAGCTACAGTGATAGGCTGGGATAAATTTGTCAATATCCTCAAATTCAGAGCGAAAATTAGGACTGCACCAATGGGGTAGTTTCTCAGAGCATTTACTTATAAGGAACTGTGAAAGATCATTGAATGCTAGTAAATTATTAGAAAGGTAATGATGTTGAAAAAAGTACACTTACCAGGATTCTCCTTAGAACAAGTTCTGAATGTGTTAGCAAAGAAAACCGATTAGCTACTTGGAACAGAGAATGATACAGAGGAGAATGCTTAGGCAACTACAGATGGCTCTAAACTACCTCTTTTTACTGAGATAAAGTTAACATAAAATAAAGCGCATAAATCTTATGTGTTCACTTGGATAAACTTTGGTAATTGAATATACCTGTGGAATCATCCCTGATAACAAACAAGATATAAAATATCTCCATCTCCTAGGAAGTTTCATGTGCCCCTTCTAGCTAATTCTCTCTCCTATACAGTATCTATTCATTTGCCTTATATTAGTTCTGCCTGTATTGGGGTCTCATATAAAAAGATGACTGCAATGTGGGGATTTTGGTGTCTTGTTTCTTTCACTTTCATTAATAAGTTGATAGAACAAGGTATGCCCATTTGGGGCCACAGTTGAATTCTGCATGATAAATAGAAGGCTGAGTGCTTCCTTCTCCCCCTTTCTCACAGAATGCTCAGACTCATATCTAAATGATTGAATGAAAGTCTACAGCTTTAACAGAATGCCAAATTATTAACATGGTAGAGGCACAAAAAATTCCTGTCTGGCTTAAATATACTTTAGTTGTTAATGTGGGTTTTGTTTTAAAGATTCTAAGAAGTGACATAAATATATTTGTGTCTAATGGTAATACACTTTACACAATGTACTCGGAGCTGGGAAGTAATTTAAAGGCTGGTGAAACAGGCCAGGTGAAAAATAGTGAATTAGAATAGTTAGAAAAAAACTGAATTCAAGAGACGCATAAACACTGCTCCTCTGTGTGTGTGTGTGTGTGTGTGTGTATGCACATGGATGTTGTAGCAGAAAATAATTTTGTAGTTGTAGACTCTTTGTTTCTCTTTCACTGCATTTACTGCATCCACACAACAGATTCTACAGATCCATTTGAAAGAAAATATTCAGAGCAGCTGGTAAGCTGAGGTGTCCTCAACCTACAAGCCCTGTGCCTCACATACACCAGTGCCTATCTGATGTAATCTATACTCTCTCAATATATCCTGGCTTTCTAGTTTATTTCTTTTCGGAATGTTTCTGAACTCTTGGCCTTTCAAACATAGTAGCTTAGCTACAGTGCTCAAGTATCACTTCTGGAAACAACAGAACACAAAAATATCCAACTTAAATAACATATGAGAATTATGTGAATATCAAACTCTGACCCAGCCCTAAATAGTACCTGTTTTGCTGTGTTTCTCAGACATTTTCACACACAAAAAACCAAAACAACAACAACAACAAAACAAAAACAAAAACAAACAAGCAAGGATTGGTTGGAGATCAACGTTTTTATATCAGATTTAAAGAAAGATCAACAATTCATTATTTTTAGCTCAGAAGGTCCTGGAAGAGCTTACCTTTATCCTCTCTTTGCTATGACAGGGTCTGTCGTTTTGCTAGCTGGCACATCAAATCATGAGCTCTACCCTTGGCTGAAATAAAACAGGCAACTCATGGATTAGGTCACTTAAATACAATACACAGTCTCACTGTTTATTCAGTGGTATTGGCCCACTATTCTAGAAGATTTGAAAAGACTAAAAGAAGAATTACTTTTAGGGAGAACCATTGAAACTAGTCTATTCCTAGAAACCTTACTATCCAGGTTTATCCCATAATTAAATTACTTCACTCTGGGTGGTTGGCCTATTGTTCATATTGTGTCTGCTCTTTTCCTTAAGTGATGTGTTATTTGTGTATTTTTTCAAAATTAAAAATAAACCCTGAATCAGTCTTTCATTTTATAAAAACCAGGGATGTTAAACATGTGGTACTTGAGCAGAACTGCAATCCCTGATTAATTAACTATGGAGAGTACTCATAAAGGCTACATGAGTTGGCAGCTTTCGTAAACAGAGGTTGTATGACATTTTGTGCATCACTGGCTAATCAGAATCATTGGCCTCTGGGATGTCTGGAGCAAGAGCTGTGGCTGGGTCTGCAGGGAAGGTGACTTCATTTGGAAGGCAACATGCTTCAAAGTCATTAGGGGAAATGCATGCCAGCTCTGGCCCTGTAGTGCTTTCATTGATTTTGCAAATCATTTAGCTAGCAGCCATGAACACTAACTATACTGTATCCGAATCAGTAAGAAAGGAAGGCTTTATATATGTTACAGAGATTTGCTTAGTCCCTGATGGCTACTTCAGCATGCTCTGAGAGGTGCAGCTACACACAGTGAAAAGCAATACATGAGCGTTCTAGTTGGACAGAAAAGGCTCCCTCTGCCTTTTAATATAAAACTTGATGCAGGATTCTCCACATTGGCATATCTTTCATTAAATTAAAATGCCAGACTTCAAACAAAAATTTCTGGTGTGATGTTAGGATGCTTCCAGCCCTCTCTATGCAGGGAAAAGACTACTAACTGATTGTAAAATCACAGTTATTTATCCAATTAGAGGAGAGGGGAATAGCAGCTTCTATCAGAAAAAGAAACAAAGGCTAATATAGAATGTTTCTTCTTGCAACTAGGTCAATTTAGATAAATATGAGTAGCCATGCATTTAATGGCAAAATCAGAATTCTAATCCCTCCTCTGTGCTAAATAAATATGTGCAAGAAGACCCAACACCCAATTAGCTCAGTGAAAGGTGAATAAGGTCAAATTCTACAAAACAAACTACACTAAAATGTTGAGAGTTAATTCACCATAATGGTAATATATCAACTAACTTCTGACAATGAAAAAACTTGTTTTATAGTTTTATATTTCTTTTCAAACTGTCTTCACAAAAAAATGATGAATAGTGGCTTACATAAAAGATATTTTACTTTTTAGACATCTAAGCATAAAGGTGTATTGTATACTCCCACAAGAATGGCCATGATCAAAAAATAAAAATAATAGATATTGGCGTGGATGCAGTGGAAAGGGAACACTTCTACTCTGCTGGTGGGAATGTAAACTAGTACAACCACTATGGAAAACAGCGTGGAAATTCCTTAAAGAACTAAAACTAGAAATACCATTTGATCCAGCAATCCCACTTCTGGGTATCCATCCAGAGGAAAAGAAGTCATTATATGAAAAAATACATGAGCATGCATGTTTATAACAGCACAATTCACAATTGCAAAAATTTGGAATCAACCCAAATGCCCAGCAATCAATGATGGATAAAGAAATTGTGATATACCTATATCTATCTATCTATCTATCTATCACAGTTATCACACATATATATATATGTGCTGTATATATACATATATGTGTGTATATATGTACACATATATACACACACAATGGAATATATACATATATGTGTGTATATATGTGTACATATATACGTGTACATATATACACACATACAATGGAATACTACTCAGCCATAAAAAGGAATAAATTAATGGCATTTGCAGAAACCTGGATGATAATAGAGACTATTATTGTAAGTGAAGTAACTCAGGAATGGAAAACCAAACATCGTGTGTTCTCACTCGTAAGTGGAAACTAAGCTATGAGGATACAAAGGCATAAGAATGACACAATGGACTTTGGGGACCAAGGGGGAAAGGGTGGGAAGCGGGTGAGGGATAAAAGACTACAAACTGGGTTCAGAGTATACTGATCGGGTGATGGGTGCACCAAAATCTCACAAATCACCGCTTACTTATGTAACCAAATACCACCTGTTCCCCAAAAGCCTATGGAAATACAAAAATTAAATAAAAAAGGCATCTAAGCATAAAAAGCAGTATTTATTTTATAACAAGATTTGTTTCGAAGTTGTCTTCATATTGAATAAAAAATCGTTTTTATTCAATAATATTGTTAATGATAATATTCATTATATGAAACAAAAAAAATAAGGGTAGGATGTCTTCCAATTTTCGAAAATCTTTTTGATAGTGCTTTTCCATGAGTCAGGGGATTACCCACTCTTCTGTAAGTTACACTCCCTGTGCCCCAAATCCTCCTATCTGAAGTTCCCTAGGGTCTGCCAAAATGCTTTCAGACACTAGGTGGGTAGATTCTGATGGTTAATTGTCAAAAATACAACCTATTTAATATTAAAAACTGCAAACAGTGGTTTTAATGGTTTTATTTGCACAGTTAGAATTAAATCACATATACACATGCTATTCTGCTTTTATAGAAATAATAAAGACAATATTATAAAGAGTTCATAAGCACGACTTTTGTTATTGTGTAATTTTCAGTGAAGAGCCAGCCATTACTGTACTGCTGTTTTTGGACCTTTCCATTTCATTCCTATCAGGAAGATGAATGTCTTTGACCATAAGAAGCATCCTGCATGGTAGAAAAAGCATCAGCTCTAGAATCAGACAAATGCAATTTTCAATTTTGCCCACTTCTTAGAAAGAGTATCTTGACCTTGGACAAGTTACTTTAACCTTTCACAATCTCAGATTGCTCACATTTTAAATGGATGTGATATCTACCTTGACAGCCTATTGTGACAGTAAATTAAGATGACATTTTTAGAAATCTAGCACAATTCCTGATATGTATAATTGAGATTAAATTATTTATTTATTGCTATTATCATTTTCATCATCATCAACTTAAAGCTCTAGGGCAGTTTCCATATACGAGCATTACTGAGGATATTTTTAGTAATTTATGATTCATATCTACCGTGTTCCTAAAACTTTTTTTTAGCAACTTGACCTGCAGTGTTTATTCTTCCCTATATTTCTACCTGTTTTATGTTGTATATTTTATGTAATTTATATAGCATTTTAATATGTTGTATGATATACTAAAGTTATTTTTGTTCAACCTTCATGATGAATTATTGATATAGAGTGAATATCCTATTTAATGTTAATGTTTTGGCCTTGGAAAATATATTTGGTATTATTATTGACACCTTCACTCTCTGTCTGTATTTTCTTGAATATATCATAACCCAGATCTTTATTTTCAATGGCACTGCAACATACATTTTAATTAACAGGATATAATCAAGTTTTATTCTTTAATTCATGAGTGTTGTCTCATAATGAGTCTTATTTTATATTTAGTTTAATAACTTTTAATGATATTTTGACTCCCAGGAAGTAAGTAAGAAGACTGCTATTGGGACCACCACACAGGTCAGAAGGATCTCAGGTAAGGCCACACAGTACTGCAGCTTGAGGCAGTACTATTTAATACATTGCCCTTGTCATGGCTTCTGTCTCCAGCAGCTGAGACTGGTACAAAGAAGACAACAGTATGAAGCAGATATGA
Organism: Theropithecus gelada; assembly: GCF_003255815.1. Lineage (NCBI taxonomy): Eukaryota > Metazoa > Chordata > Mammalia > Primates > Cercopithecidae > Theropithecus > Theropithecus gelada. Next base: position 81,559,569 of record NC_037676.1, read on the forward strand.
AGGGTGAGGTAGACATGGATGGAGAAAAAGAAGAACAAGACCAAAGGATGTGTGAGGAGAGGATCAGGGTTACATTATATTTTAGGACTAAGTCAAAATACATAATGAATCAGAGTCCTCTTTTATGACGCTTCTCACACGTAATTTGGAAAACAAGTAGGTTGAAAGAGCTCATTTTGGTTTGAATATTACTGTCTTCCTGTATTTCTTGTTTAAGGAACATTTTTTTCCATTCTATTTTATTTTGGGGGGCCGTTAAATTAAATTTATTTTGTCTATAACTTCTGTGATAATTTAGATGGTATACATTCAGATTTTAATTTTATTAGTGACTATCTTATATGTTCAAATGATCAAAATCATATTTATCTAATTTTCAAAATAAAACGAGGATTTTTTTTGTTTCCAGTTAGTTAAAAAAAAACTCTCATGGATTCCTCTGTATTTCTATATTCATCTATTTGCCATTTCTCACTCTCCTGCAATTTTCCTAGTCTTCTGTAATATAATTCAAAGAATATCAGCCTGTAGTTTTTAAAACTCTTTTCAACATACAGATTCTTCTTCATTTAATTTTATACATTCAATTTTGAAACAAAATTCCATAAGTATAGAAGTAATTCTATTTGCTTTTTTGTCTTAAATATTTATAATAAGTCCCTTTTACCTATGATTCTTAGATTCTATAATTCTTAGATTCCTTTTTATCCCCATTCTTAGATACTAAACTTTTTTTTAATGTTTATTGAGCATTTATTCTGTTGAAATTGAGCATTGAACCAAATGCTTTCACATACATTTTATCAGTTAGTTTTTACAAAAAGTCTAATATAATAGATACTTTCCCCAATTTATAGATGAACTTTGATTTAATAATTGAAAGTCATCGTTTTGGAAGCATAACTTCATAGCAAATCTACTTTTATTTCTATAAACATCTAAAACAATTCTGCAATACATTTCGCACATTAAAATTAATTTGGTTATGCAAAGACAGTGTGAGTGCTACATTTTATTTTATTATTTTCTGGAAGCTAAACTTGTAAAAAGAAGTCTAATGTCTATGGAAGTTGAACTCATTTTTAATTTACTTGAATGATTATATTTTTAAACACTACCTGAGTATAGCTAGATAATAGAGTTTTTCATAAATTTCTGTAACTATGTTATTTTTAGTTCAGAAATAATTTCTGCTATTTTTGTATTATGTATTCTGCTCATAAGTTCTGTTTCTCTTGAAAACATTTATTACTTTTGCCTCTTTGTCTTTATATTTATTCTGATCTGTTTATACTTTTTGTCTGTGCTCTAGAGATACATCTTCAATTAATCTTTTGCATCATGAATTGGAATTTAAAGCTTCTGATTTATAGCACCTGAATATGCTACTCATTCACAAACAAACTTTGCTCATATTTCCCTGTTTTTATGACCTGCTACAATTCATATGGTTGGTATTTTGTTTTTAATCTATATGTTGTGGTCCCTACGAGTTCATTTGCCATCTACCCTTTCCCTCTAGTTCCATTCCTTATTTCTCTATTTAAAAGAAAATTTCTATTGAATTCAGCTGTTGTCATATGGGAAACATTACACACTACGAAAATTATCCTGGACTTTATACAAATCCTTCAACTGAACAACTCAGTGTAGCACATTGTAGGATCAGAGACGAAGTATTAAGGAGGTATTCTGAAATTGCAAACTGAAGCCATGTCTCATTACCAATTCCTATTGAATGGTCTAGATCAGGGATCAGCAAACTACAGCCAAATCTGGCCCACCATCTGTTTTTGTGAATAAAGTGGTATTGGAACACTGCCATGCTTATTCATTTATGTATTGTCTATGACAGCTTTCAAGCTGTAATACAGAAATGACTAGTTGCAACAAAAACCATAAGGCCCGCAAAGCCTAAAATATTTATTATCTAGCCCTTTACAGCAAAAGTTTGTTGACATGTAATCTAAATTCTCTAGCCCAAATATAAACAGGAGTGCTAAGGAAATCTGACCCCTTTCACCCATAATGTCTCCATAAACAATGTGATCCCTTTTCTGGTAAGTAACCAGAATAGCCTGGAACATCAAAAATATCCATTTATACCTTATCATCAAGATATCCTTGTTAGGGTTGCCAGGCAACACATAGATGTCAAATTCAATTTGACTTTCATCCTAAGTATGTCTTATGAAATATGTGTTTATCTGAAATCCAGATTAACTAAGTATCCTGTATTTTTCTCTGCTAAATCCGGCAACCCCATCCCTGATGTACACCCCATGGATATGTGTAGATCAAATCAAACACCATTGTAGTAACACCATTGTCCCACTGTAGTAAGGAAATCAAGACAGCCTATAGATAGAGAAACTACTTATAGGCTAGTATTTTCGGACTCCGAGTGAGAGAACACCCAACTCAAAATGAACTAAGCAATTATGAAATGTATTATTTTACAACATGGAGTCTAATAGAGCATAGAGTCAGGGAGATACTCTACATCAGGGCTCCAGCTTTATGTTTCTGTGATTCTTGTTAGGACTGCCCTTGTCTTTGTGCCGGAGTGATCCTCAACACATAGCAAGGTAGCTACAGAAATTCCTGACATTATAACCCGAGCTGTAACTTCCAGAGTCAGCAATGAAGCCATATCATATTGTGTGTCTTTCGAAGAAGGAGACAACCATTCTCCAGAAGCACAATAGCAAAATTCCATTGAATTTTCTTTGCCTAGAATTGATCAAAGAAATTAGAGTACCATGATTGTTTTGTGTTAATCATTTGAGGGTAGAAGGATATTGAGAAGCACCCATGATTACCATTAGTTCACCTCTTTAGCTAACCGATATCTACAAATATTTTTAGAAGTTGTAACATCTACACAAACACATTCATATCTTTCCTGAAGAAAGACCAAAATCTCTTCTGTATCCAGATCCAAGTGTGAAGTTCCTGACTTCCCATGTAGTCCTCTCCATCAGGTTCAGATATTGCTCCTGGCAACCTAAGGTTAAAAGATGAGGGATCTACCCTTAAAATCACTGGTACAAAAAGGGCAGAAGGGACATGATAATAATATTAATAAAATTCCAATTGCAATAAAGGAAGAATGAGAAATTAAACTTGAGAGTTATTAGCCCACACTATATATATTCTGTTGGAGAGACAAGAGAAGATTTAATTCCCCAGGAAAATAATATGGCTTTTTGTTTGTTTGTTTGTTTGTTTTGTGTGTGTATGTGTTGTTTGTTTGTTTGTTTAGACAGAGTATCGCCCTATGGCTAGACTGGAGTGCAGTGGCATGATCTCAGTTCACTGCAACCTCCACTTCCCAGTTTCATACGATCCTCCTGCTTCAGCCTCCCGAGTAGCTGGGACTATAGGTGTGCACCACCACACCCAGCTAATTTTTTTTGTATTTTTAGTAGAGACGAGATTTCACCAGGTTGGCCAGGGTGGTCTCGATCTCTTGACCTTGTGATCTGCCCGCCTTGGCCTCCCAAAGCACTAGGATTACAGGCATGAGCAACCACGCCCAGCCAATAATACGTTTTTTAATCAACCAACCTGGCAGCATTATTCTGTTCTATGCATGTAAATCCTTGTACATTTTCCCCTATGATCATACCTGAGACAAGTGGTGTGAAGACAGACCTTGTAAAGAAAAGCTTCAACAGATCATTTTAAGTTGCTGAAATTTTTATGGCAAGAATAATTCCACAGGAAAATGCAGTTCTCATAAAAATTTATTAGGTTTCAGGCATTTTTGCTTCAAGTCTACAATTAAAGATCTTAATTTACATGTGATCTTTGAATATGTAAATGTCTGTTTCTGGCTATACATTTCTGTGTTCTTCCCTTCTCTGTTGGCCCCAGATAAGTAGCCTCCGCCCTGAAGAAATGTGAAATTATTGTCTTTGGTGGAGAGGCACCAGGAATAATCTAATCTTTTTCTTAGGATTGGCCTCTTTTCCACAAAAGAATGACTAATAGGAGGGACTTGAATGAATTCCACTACGGTAACCTGCAAAATTGCTGTCTCTCTGTTGACATTTAAATTAACTTTAGCTAGGAATAGAGAATTTGGCTATTCTACCTATCAATGGACTTGGTTATAGATCAAAGATATAACTTTTCTTAAAGTCACGTAAGTCATACTTCTCTCCTATGTGCATTTGGTTTCACCATATTCAGCTAAATCTTTTCTTTTAGGAATTTACCAATAGCATTGGGCAACATCACATCATTTCAATATTTCAAACTTTCCCTGTGGCTTTCCTAACACTAGAATCTGTGTAGAAAATGAATTAAGTCCCAATGTACAATAGGCAACAGTTTAAAAGAATGTTGGCAAATGCTTCATTGATGGTCACCCATTTCCTAGCCTAGAATTGGTGGGTCTTTTAGAGTAGGAAATTCTCCCTTCTCCCCTCTACTCTCTCCACTCAGCAAGTATACCTTTTAGGGTATGTTCCCTTGAGCACTCTCCTTCATTTTCCCACATTCTGTATCACTTAGGAAGTCTTCAACATAAGTAACAAAATGCTATTTCAAATTGGCTTAAATAAGAAAATACATTAATCTCACATAATTAGAATTCCAGGGGTAGGGGAATGCCGAATTTGGATGTAAGAACACCAGTTGCTCTTCTCCATCATGCTTTGGGCTATGCTATTCTTTAAGGGTGGCAGCTTCATGCTCTGGCTGATTTCAATAGTGCCAGGCATTACTTTAAGACAGTAGAATGTCCTCCAAAATCAGAAAGTAGTTTATCATTCCTGTTTCTTTACTAAAGACAAGCAAGAAGCCCAGAAACATTCTAGCAATCTTTCCTTCTTGTTTCAGTGGTCAGGATTTGTCACGCATGTATGCATGAGCCAGTCTCTGGAAAGAAAATGGGAAGGCATTGCTGTTCAGAGTAATCACTTGGGGTGATTATTACAAACCCCAGTCATGTATCAATGCACTAAAATGCGATGCAGTGACAGATGAAGCAGTGGGGCTGGTGATGTCTTTCTCCATCCTAGTACTAACTTCCTACATCTTATTAGTTGCAGAAAAACATGTTATTGTTTTAGATGACTTTCTGGTCCTTTTAAGCAGAATTTAGAAAGCGAGACAGGAATTAGTATGCATTCATATTGCTATCTTACACATGTCACCTCATTTTTAAAAAAATCTGTAATAATAAATCCAAATTCTGAAGCACATTTTTGGTGGCAAGATAGCTAAATGAAACTTTTTTTTTTTAATTCACAAAATCTGTCTTCTGGGATTTAGGAAAAAGAAGGCAATATAAAACTTCAGAAGTTAGTTTCCATTTGTAAAGAAAGAACAAAGATGAAGCCTTAAGGGACCTTCCAATCTATAAAAGTAATTATTTTTCCCTGGTAAGCAATAGTCTCTACTCTGAGGTATGTGAGATGTTTTTCTCAAATTTTATTTGGCATGTAGCTTGACTTCCACAACGCCTCACATACTGCATGGCAGTCCAAGGCATTGAAACCTTGTCTACTTGATATAGCAGGGGCAACCCCTCCAGGTTGCAAGGCAGTAGGCCAAATATCTGTCTGAGTTATGAAGACATCTAAAGTGCGGAGGGTGGTAAGTGCCCACCTCCAAAGCTGGTAATAAACACCCTTTGATAAAAAGTGCCCATTTCACTCTCGACACATTTAAAGCCTCTTTTTATAAAAAGACAAAAACTCAATGGGCTTGTGAAAATGCATGCAATGGGAGGTCCCAATGTGTTTTATGAACAGACTATTGAAGATGTTACCTGAAGATGTAGTCCTCAGGCTCCAGCTTTTTCTCTAAACAGAACCTCTCTCCCTTATGTAAATCATACGTTAATCAAGTGAATTACCCCCACCAGTCATAATGCACACGATATGCATTTCTTGAGTGTGTAACATGTGACATGTGCTATTCTGGGCACCAGCAATACAGAGATGAGAAAAAAAGAGCCTGATCGGCTCTCAAAGAACTCACAATCTAGTAAGAAAAACACCACCCATGCTGACAAACAATTGCATTAGAAGAGGGCAGGTGCTATAACAGAGCTTTGCAGAGACAAACAAGGGACAGAGAAGACAGTGGTCAGGGAAGTCTCCACTCAGGTAATAGTTCTACCTTATCTGAGCCTTGAAGGATAATAAAGAGTTGCTCAACCTTTTTTTGCTTCCCAGAATGTTGATTTCACCTCTATCTTAGAACTTGTATTCTGTATGAATGCACTCCTGGTATGTGTCTGCCTGAACAAGAGTGCAAGCATCTCAAAAGCTGAGAACACAGCTTACCCATCCGTTTTATGCCCTGGGCTTCTTACAAAACTAGATGCCTGGAAGGGGTCCATGCATGTCTGTTGTGTCAATGTATGTCAGTCTTGGACCTCAACTCTGTTTCTGGTCAATTCAAATTCAACATACTTAATGTAAAAGTAATCTCCTCACATTAAACTCTCTGATTTGCCAATTTCTGTCAATAATTTAGTTACTTTCCACATCATGCTGAATCAAAAATATCTGAATTATATTTGATTCCTTCACCTACTTTATGTCTACATCTAATTACTAAGACATCTTATTGATTTTCCTTTCATGGTATCTATCTTGTGATTTTGCCATTGTAGAATGCTACTTGACATCACTTCTGATGTTATGCTTATTTACATAGGTTTCTAATTTCTCCCATTCTTACGTACTTTTCCTTGAATTTCATCCAGAAACTCACTGCTATGTTTAAGGACTTCCACTTCTGACTCTATTTGCCATCTACCCAAACAAAATGAAAAGATATTCCTATGAAATACCTTTTTTACAAATCAGATATATTTTCCTCATAGCAAAAGATAAAGGGAGAGGACTGGAAAAAAAATTGTCATCATTTGATATATTATCTATTGCTGCATAACATTTTACAGCACACTTAACAACTTAAAACAACACACATTAATTATACCACAGTTCCTATGGATCAGGAGCTTGAGTGGGTTCTCTACTTCAGGGTCTCGCAGACTGTAATTAAGGTTTCAGCTGGGCTAGAGTCTTCTTGTCTGAAGCTCGGGGTTCTCGCCAAGATTATGTGCTTGTGTTTGTTGGAAGAATTCCATTCTTTGAAATTGGAGGAATGAAGCCCTCAACTCCTAGAGGCTGCCCACAGTTCCTGGCCACGTGTCCTTCTCCATAGGCAGCTCACAACAGAGAGGCTTGCTGCTTTCAGGGCAGCAAGACAAAAGACAAAGTCTGCTTGGAGTTACGCAGGTATATACATCATATTATAATCATGGGAGTAACATCCCATCACCTTTACCACATAATATAATGTAATCATGACATTTACAGGTCACAGTTCTCACCCACACTCAAGGGGAGAGCATCACATAGAACCAGGGTAATCAACAGTCTCAGTTCATTTTTGATATTTGATTGGAGATATGCCTCACCTCTCCTCTTTCCCTTCTGCTTGCATCTGGGTCAGCTGAAAAGCCTGGATCCTTCTTCCTTTGAGGCCAGTGGAGGTTCACTCCACACAAACCCTGCTGTGTGTGGGAACCTTAACCCCAATCACACTCTCTGACAACCATAACAACTCCCATTCAAGACTCCTTTCCCTGTTCATTTAGGCCATGTTTGGATCAGGTTGGGAAGCTAGCCTTACACAAGAAATAAGACTTTTCATGCTCTGTGTGTGTGTGTGTGTGTGTGTGCTGCGCATGCGTGTGTGTGTGTGTGTATGTGTGTTTGTGTGTTTGTGTGTGATCATGTCTTGATATCTGAACCAAATTTGTGGGGAGGGAGTAAATCCATCCTTTTTCCACAGAGCACTTAAAATAGACATGAAAATCAAGAGGTGGGCATCATGGGCAGACCCCTACCAGGTTTAACGTTGCCACAAGTGGAAATAACACGTACTCCATCTGCTAAAAGCCATGTTCAGCCCTTGTGTTATGGGAGGTATAGGAACCAAGTTACCACAAGAATCTGCCTTGCTGCTATGAAAATATGTTGGATAACTATGGATACAAAAAAGCACATTTCTAGGATTTCATATTTTTAGACATCGGTAGGCAAAAATCACAAACTTAGCTATATATGCAATTGTCGAAGAATAATTCAAAATGAAAAGGTAATGAGAAAGTTTTAAATATTTAATTAGCATGAAATATGTATACAAATGTGTCACAGGTAAAAATAGAAAGTAGGCTAAACGTAGCAAGAAAAATATGATTACATTTGCATTGCTACTATAAAAAAAAATGCAGTGTTATTGTGTCCCCAGCTGTACCTGGTCATAAGAAAAATACAAATGAGATTTTTTTTCATCCCCATCTCCATACAAAGAGTTCAAGTCCAAGTTCTCTAATTTTTATTCTGTGAAACACCAATATCTAGAACCAGGAACTTTGGATGTCCATTGGCAGTGGGTCACTGGAGAGGAGGTAAAATATATATTGGAGAAGAACCAGTAATGAGCCCCTTCATCGTTAATCCCAGTGCTTGTAAGAGGAAAATTCAGCCCTTTCTTCCCCTTTGAGAAATCAAGCCCAGTTTCTCTTTTCTGAGATAGTTCCACCTCCCCACTGCCCTTGTCTTTTTAGTCTTTGATTACCAAAAGTATGACTCCATAAATACTTATGTGTGTCTTTCTGACTTGTGCTTGGATGTGTATCTTTTTGAGTCTTTTTTCTATTTCAATATTGGCTTGAGAAAGCAAAGATTGCCGTCCCCTACCCCACTACCACTAGAGAGTAGAAAGGAGGAACAAAAACACAGAAAATGCAACAATTAATATTTCCAGCTATAATTCTGCTTCCAAAAATATATTTGTTTGTTTTAAGGTAGATGCTCTTCTAAAACAATGATAAAATCTCCACTAGTGAAAAATACTTTAATGAAGCCAAGTAATTTGAATATTCCAGCTGTATGGGAAGCTTATAGTGAGCAGGGGCCATGTTTCATTTTTCTTTACAATTACAGTGTTCATGATGATGCCAGGCACTATGGCACATAATAAATGTGGATTTAATTAAAATTTTAATATATTATCCTTACTAGCAAGTGCTTAGTTTAATTAGAAGAGATGTTCTTATCAATGCTAATATATGAGAATTCTTTATCTTCCATATGTGAAACAGATTCACTACACAAACCTTAAAACTGCACTTAATTTCAAAGAAAACGTTAAAAAAAAAAAGTCTTCCATTGGTGGTGTGTAGGAAGTGACAGATTAACTTTTATCTTTTGGTGAGTAATGGGTTAGCATGGTAGTATGTTGACTGTGACTCTGCCATCCAATATTCAGCTTTCGTCTGTTACAAGGTTCTATCAGTTAGGTATTGCTGCAAAATAAACCACCTTAAGACTTAGCTATTAAACTGAAGATTATTTATTATTAAATCTCATGAGTCACAACGCTTGGTGTTGGTTGATCTTTACTGGGCTTACTCATGTTTCTGCAGATTAGTGTTACTCCATGCATCTCTCATCCTCCCCCTAAAAAATGAGGGGTAGCCCAGGCATATCCTTCTGGTGGTGATGACAGAGTCTGTAAAGAGCAGTTTTTCAAACTCAACTCTACTGATGTTTTAGGTTGAGTATTTTTTGTTGTAGAGAGTTATTCCATCATACGATGTTCCACAGGATCCTGGGCCAGTACCCACTGGGAGCCAGTAGAAGTTGTGGCCAAAAATGCTCCTAGGTATTGCCAAATTCCCCTAGGGAAAAAACTGCCCCTAGTTGAGAACCACTTGTCTAGAGTACAAGCAGAAACACACAAGGTTCATGAGTACTGGACTTGCAGCAGTTATACCATCACTTATACCTCATTCCATTGGTTAAAGCAAGTTACATGGAGAACCCAGAGTCAGGCAGAGCAACAGAATGTATCCTACCCATAGTGAAGTTATAACACCTGCGAGGGAACACCAATACAGGAAAGTCAGAAGAATTGGGCTATTAAAACAATAAAATTATTTCAACAATTATGAGTTCAAGAACTTTGGTATAGACTTTCTTCCAAGACTAAAAAAAGTTTTCCATAATTTGTGATCTTATTAATAGAACAAGCTCCCAGGACGTAGATCCTCTACTACTATTCCTTCCTTTTTGGTCTGATTAGTTAAAATACCTTCTAGACATAATAGGTATTGAATACATAAAATAACATCAACACCTTTATGCATTAGGTTTTCTCAATATAACACAAAGTAATCAAAATGAAAAATTTTTTATGCTGTACAGTTCTATAAATAATAATAGTAGTTTCTTACCTAAAATGGTATATTCACAAATAACCAGGCATGTATATAGGGAAACATAGAATAGCCCGCTTCACGGTAGAACAACATAAATGCAGCATGTACGCTCTGTGAAGGAGAGCTGTACACGTGTGTTATATAGTAAACGATGCAATTTAAGACCTAAATATTTCCAATTGAGAAATAAAAACAGGTTGTAAATGTTGGTTAACACATTTTTTTGTTTTTTGAGACAGAGTCTCACTCTGTAGACAGGGCTGGAGTGCTGAGGCATCATCTCAGCTCCCTGCAACCTCCAACTCCCAGGTTCAAGCAATTCTCCTGCTTCAACCTCCCAGCTAGCTGGGATTACAGGTGCTGCCACTACGTCGGGCTAATTTTTTGCATTTTTAGTAGAGATGGCATTTCACCATGCTGACCAGGCTGGTCTCAAACTCCTGACCTCATGATTCACATGCCTCAGCCTCCCAAAGTGCTGGAATTACAGATGTGAGCCACTGCGACAAGTCGGTTAATACTTTTTAAAAAGAGAAACAATTTCTTCTAGGTTTTCTAGTTTATTTGCGTAGAGTTGTTTATAGTATTCTTTGACGGTAATTTGTATTTCTGTGGGGTCGGTGGTGATATCCTCTTTATCATTTTTTATTGTATCTATTTGATTCTTCTCTCTTTTCTTCTTCATTAGTCTTGCTAGTGGTCTATCAATTTTGTTGATATTTTCAAAAAACCAGCTCCTGGATTCATTGATTTTTTGGAGGTCCTGGACACTTACACTCTCTCAAGACTAAACCAGGAAGAAGTTGAATCCCTGAATAGACCAATAGCAGGCTCTGAAATTGAGGCAATAATTAATAGCCTACCAACCAAAAAAAGTCCAGGACCAGACAGTTTCACAATCGAATTCTACCAGAGGTACAAGGAGGAGCTGGTACCATTCCTTCTGAAACTATTCCAATCAATATAAAAAGAAGGAATCCTCCCTAACTCATTTTATGAGGCCAACATCATCCTGATACCAAAGTCTGACAGAGACACAACAAAAAAAAAGAATTTTAGACCAATATCCCTGATGAACATCAATGCAAAAATCCTCAATAAAATACTGGCAAACCGAATCCAAGTGTGCTTCATCCCTGGGATGTAAGGCTGGTTCAACATATGCAAATCAATAAACGTAATCCAGCATATAAACAAAACCAAAGACAAAAACCACATGATTATCTCAATAGATGCAGAAAAGACCTTTGAAAAAATTCAACAGCCCTTCATGCTAAAAACTCTCAAAAAATTTGGTATTGATGGAACGTATCTCAAACTAATAAGAGCTATTTATGACAAACCCACAGCCAATATCATACTGAATGGGCAAAAACTGGAAAAATTCCCTTTGAAAACTGGCACAAGACAGGGATGCCCTCTCTCACCACTCCTATTCAACATAGTGTTGGAAGATCTGGCCAGGGCAATCAGGCAAGAGAAAGAAATCAAGGGTATTCAGTTAGGAAAAGAAGAAGTCAAATTGTCCCTGTTTGCAGATGACATGATTGTATATTTAGAAAAATGCATCATCTCAGCCCAAAATCTCCTTAAGCTGATAAGCAACTTCAACAAAGTCTCAGGATACAAAATCAATGTGCAAAAATCACAAGCATTCTTATACACCAGTAACAGACAGAGAGCCAAATCATGAATGAACTCCCATTCACAATAGCTTCAAAGAGAATAAAATACCTAGGAATCCAACTTACAAGGGATGTAAAGGACCTCTTCAAGGAGAACTACAAACCACTGCTCAGTGAAATAAAAGAGGATACAGACAAATGGAAGAAATACCATGCTCATGGATAGGAAGAATCAATATCATGAAAATAGCCATACTGCCCAAGGTAATTTATAGATTCAATGCCATCCCCATCAATCTACCAATGAGTGTCTTCACAGAATTGGAAAAAACTGCTTTAAAGTTCATATGAAACCAAAAAAAAATCCCGCATTGCCAAGACAATCCTAAGTCAAAAGAACAAAGCTGGAGGCATCACGCTACCTGACTTCAAACTATACTACAAGGCTACAGTAACCAAAACAGCATGGTGGTGGTACCAAAACAGAGATACAGACCAATGGAACAGAACAGAGCCTCAGAAATAATACCACACATCTACAGCCATCTGATCTTTGACAAACCTGACAAAAACAAGAAATGGGGAAAGGATTCCCTATTTAATAAATGGTGCTGGGAAAATTGGCTAGCCATAAGTAGAAAGCTGAAACTGGATCCTTTCCTTACTCCTTATACAAAAATTGATTCAAGATGAATTAGAGACCTAAATGTTAGACCTACTACCATAAAAACCCTAGAAGAAAACCTAGGTAATACCATTCAGGGCATAGGCATGGGCAAGGACTTCATGTCTAAAACACCAAAAGCAACGGCAACAAAAGCCAAAATTGACAAATGGGATTTAATTAAACTAAAGAACTTCTGCACAGCAAAAGAAACTACCATCAGAGTGAACAGGCAACCTACAGAATGGGAGAAAAATTTTGCAATCTACTCATCTGACAAAGGGCTAATATCCAGAACCTACAAAGAACTCAAACAAATTTACAAGAAAAAAAAAAACAAACAATCCCATCAAAAAGTGGGCAAAGGATATGAACAGACATTTCTCAAAAGAAGACATTCATACAGCCAACAGACACATGAAAAAATGCTCATCATCACTGGCCATCAGAGAAATGCAAATCAAAACCACAATGATGGTATATATCTCACACCAGTTAGAATGGCAGTCATTAAAAAGTCAGGAAACAACAGGGGCTGGAGAGGATGTGGAGAAATAGGAACACTTTTACACTGCTGGTGGGATTGTAAACTAGTTCAACCATTGTGGAAAACTGTGGCAATTCCTCAAAGATCTAGAACTAGAAATACCATATGACCCAGCCATCCCATTACTGGGTATATACCCAAAGGATTATAAATCATGCTGCTATAAAGACACATGCATACGTATGCTTATTGTGGCACTATTCACAATCGCAAAGACTTGGAATCAACCCAAAGGTCCATCAGTGACAGATTGGATTAAGAAAATGTGGCACATATACACCATGGAATACTATGCAGCCATTAAAAAGGATGAGTTTGTGTCCTTTGTGGGGACATGGATGCAGCTGGAAACCATCATTCTCAGCTAACTATCGCAAGAACAGAAAACCAAACACCGCATGTTCTCACTCATAGGTGGGACTTGAACAATGAGATCACTTGGACATGGGAAGGGGAATATCACACACCGGGGCCTATTGTGGGGACGGGGGAGGGGGGAGGGATGGCATTGGGAGTTATACCTGATGTAAATGACGAGTTGATGGGTGCTGACGAGTTGATGGGTGCAGCACAGCAACATGGCAAATGTATACATACATAACAAACCTGCACGTTGTGCGCATGTACCCTAGAACTTAACAAAAAAAAAAGAATAAACAGCACTGAAAGGTAAAAAAAAAACAATAAAATAAAATATTTTTTTTAAAAAAGAAACAACTATGTTTTAGGGGGAAGAACACACTGAAATTGATTCTATTTATATGCTTAGGTAATCTTGAGCAAAGTCACTTGTGTGAGATCTATAGCATGGAGCCATCAAGTATACTAGGCTGAATCATATTAAATTTGCCAATATTCAGTTGCTTTTGTTTATCTTCAAGCAGAGCAATTTCATGTAGTTCAAATTAGCAGATAATAATACTAGCCAGACAATGTTGTTTAGAGGGTTATAAGAGTCAATATTAATTGATTTTTAACCAAACTAAAACATAAACAATGGTAAATAATCAGAGAAATATAGAAATCCATAATGTCAATACAGAACAAAGCAAAGGCACAACAGCATCTTCTGGGAAGCATCTGCTCCTTTTTAATAAGCTTTGATCTAATTCCAAATTATAAAAACGAGATTGCACAAAAATTAGAGAGTTGCTAACAACAGTTGGAGGTGGTAAGGAAAGGGGAAAAGAAGAAGAAACAAAATTTCCTTTCAAATAGAACAAAAATAGCACAAAAGAGGTTAAAAATAAATTGGGGCCTGTTATTCTTAAATATTTCTGGGAGTGGGAATTGATGAATCTATTATTGTTTTCTGATTCTCTAAAGCAATCAAAACTTATCCTGGAAGTGAAATATAAAGATTAAAATGTTTTCTTTTGAAGCTGGGTAAAAGATGAGTCATGCTTTGAGGCAAGTTTCCTAAAAGAAGATTTTAGAGAATGAAGTGATAAAAAGACAGCATGAACACAAGTTTTTATTAAATTCCTTCCTAATTATAAGATAAGATGGCTCAGTTGTGAGTCAGTTGGCCACTGTGTTACATTGTAATGTTTATTTTAAGAAGAGTAAAATAATATATTTCTTTAAAAAGCAATAAAGAGTAAACACTGAAATACTTAAATTTGTGGTTCCAAAACCCAGTCATTCACCAGAATTATTTGAAGTCATTTCTTAAAATTAAAAAAGAGAGCATACACACTCCACCCTAGCACACAAAATGAAAACCTCTGGGCTTGAGGTTCAGAAATATGATTTTTCCAGAAGCTAGAAAATTTATTTTGATCACTTACATTTGAAAAAAGCTGAGCTAAAACCTATATCTTATTGTTCTTTTGCATTTATTTAAATTGATCTTATTTTCACACATCAGAAGCCAGGTCTTTTTAAAGATTCTCATGCCTGTGTTCTGCTATTCAGCAAGTAAAACTTTATTTATCTTGTCTTCTCCATACTCTGATATTCTGTCTGACATTAAGTTAATAACCAACTACTTTACTCAAAAATCAGAACTCGTTGGTTTCAAGATGTGCTTGAGAGGACCATTTGTGATAGAGAAAAAATATCGATAACAAATATGCGAACTGTGCTTACATCTTTTATCTAAAATATGCAGGTATCCAGAACATTGTACAATGCCTACAAACATTCAATAAGTGGCTCTGTATTGATTAATGTTATTCTTTTTAGAGGACAATAGAGAATATTTATGATGTCACTCCTGAAACACTGGGCCCTCTCCCTGCGCTTATCCATTTCAGAACCCTTTGGTTCCCTCATAGGAAGTGGGAATTGTTGCGTTCCTATGGGGAACTCAAAGAAGTGCATATTGCAGATTTCACATAAATTTGGAAGACTTTCAGAAGGAGGCTAAACAAAAGTCCTTAATATATAAAGACAAATTATTGAAATTTTTAGAGAAAGAAAATACTATAGTAAAATGGCTGGATTTAAGCCATTTATGGTTTCCTTTCTGATTAATCCCAGATTAGACTAGCTTAAAAAGACTGAATCTTGGTTGAGGCAAAGAAAAAAATCCTAACTTTAGTCACAGCAATTTCACTTCTCAGCTTTATTTGAAAAAAAAAAATTTGGACATGCGATCAGAGATACAGGTAAAAGATATTCATCAAACATTTACAGCAAAAGTAAAATTGGAAATAAAGTCCCAAAAAGAGAGAATAAGACAAATCATAATATACCCAAAAAGTGAGATACATTACAGTCACTAAAAGTGGTAATTACAAGAAATGTTAATAATATAAAAATATTTCCTGTGTAATATTAAGTAAAAACAGCAAGTACAGAAATGTACTTAGTATTATGGTAATTTTACCGAAAAATAAATAGTTAAATTAATAAACACCTTAACAGCAGATTAAATATATATACATAAAAAATCAGAATAAAATTAATTTTAAAATGTAGTTCTTACTATTTCTCGATAATAGATTATTTCTGGATGGTGGATTTGTATTTTTTTCTCTTTATAGTTCTTTATTTTCCAGTTATTTGGTAATGATAATTTCTTACATTTATTATCAGAAGCAAAATGGTTTTAAAGAACAAAAATAAGATAGAACATAGACGAATGAAAGAGTCACAGCATTACTCTTTCTTAGGCAAATGGAATGGATTTTATACCTACATGCATCTATTGACATTTCCCTAAAGTACATTATCATTTGTCTCTCCTCCTAAATCTGAATTTCCTACTTTCTAAATATTTCATCTTTCTGGATGATTTCTTTAACTCAAGTCAAGAGAATTGGACTAAGTTATTAAGAATATAAAAATGAGTTTTTCACTTCTCACTTTCTAAGCTCAGCTTTAAACACCTTTAGTGTGAGACACTTACAGGAGAAGTTCAGTACAGTAATGTGTCACTTAACAATAGAGAATCCTCTTGAGAACTGTGTTATTAGGTGACTTCATCATTGCGCAAACATCACAGAGTACACTTACATAGACCTAGATGGTGTAGCCTATTACACACCTAGGCTATATGGTCTAGCCTACTGTTTCTGGCTACAAATCTGGTCATTACTGGACTGAATGCTGCAGCCATCTATAATACAGTGGTAAGTATTAGTGTATACAATACATCTAAACATAGAAAAGATATGGTAAATATACAGTGTCATAATCTTACAAAGCCACCATCGTATATGCAGTTTGTTGTTTTCCCAAACGTTTTTATGTGGTGTATGACTATAGTTGCATTGACAAAAAAGGTCAACCTCAAGAAAGATGTTAGGAGTGGAGGCCCGGCCCTGGGAGCCATCTGCTAGAGGTAGTGGTTGAGAACAAGAAGCAGGTAAGATCAGCCACAAAAAGCCTTCCAGTCAAGAGGAGAAGGCAAAAGCCAAACCCTGAGAATTGCTAACCCTCAGAAAGAGGTGAGAAAGAAAAACAAAAAATCCAAGGAGACTGTGGAATTGAGGAAGTGCAAGGCAAAATGGGTGAGAAAGGTGTACTGGAGGCTGAAGAGGAGTTGTCAACAATGGCTTCACTGAGGAGGGAGATGGGATTAGATCAGTCGAAGAAAGCATCAAGCACAGTAAGTGGTATAAGCAGGAAATAAAGAGATGGAAGTCTTTTTGAAGATGGAGACTTTGAAAATGGAAAAATGGATTGGAAATCAAATTGTGAAAGATGTCAAATTCCAGGTTAAGAAGATGAGATTTTATTCTCTAGGATCTAAGAGCTGGAATGTTTAGTTATAGTGAGCCTGGATTTGATGTGAGAGAGAAAAAAGTCTCTTAAATTCTACAGCTGCCTTTTATGTATTCAGAAAAATGGTTAAAGGTCTAAGAATAGAGCTTTACTAGAAGTAATATTCTACAGAGAAGATAATAAGAAATGCCATTCTGATATGGCAGGAGTGTGAAGGGAAGCACTCACATGAAGATATTGCCTGGATCTCTGCAAAGGAGAGGAGGAAGTGATGAAAACACAGACTTCAAATCACTTTAGAGAGTAGCCAAGAACCATGGCAGTTCTTTCACTACTCCGACTCTTCCAAGATAGCACAAAATTATGATGTCCAAGGGATCCACCTAGGGCAGCACGGCCTGGCTAACTGCCTGTGTGCAGGTGTCAGAATGGAGCCCTCATGCCACCAGGTGGAGTGCAGAGGTGTGGAGGGTCTGATGAATGCTGCAAAGCCAGAGTTAAGACCAGAGAGTGGGGACATAAAAACTGGAAGTCTGAGACAAGGATCACAGGCTTCAGCACACTGTCTATCTAGAATCACAAAATGTTGGGGCCACATCGCAGCAAACCACAGTATGAGATGCTCAGAGACAGAAAAGAATATAGACATTGTGTATTCCTTAAGTCAGTATAGGCCCAAAGGAGGACAAGAGACCCCCCTCTCCACCATCATAATGACAGGTCAACTTCCACCCTGACCACGTTGCAACTTTGGGAAAGAGAAGGGAGAGATGAGACCCAGGAGAAAAAAATAGTATTGAAATGGAGTTCAGGAGACTAAATATTTACATGGGAGTACATTAAATTTTATCACCAAGAAGTTGAAATTCCCGTTAATATTCCAGTGGGGGAGGGGATGAACTGAGTGATGAGGTCAGTAAGTAAAACTAGGCAACCTTCATGCTTAAATATCATGTATGTGAAACATCCTAACTGTAGTCATTTGCACATGGAAATGACTGGAAGCAAATAGAAAGCTTTTGTGGAACCTACTTTGCCAACAAAACCCCAGGCCTGGCTGCACAACTTGTGATTTTCGAACCCCTAAATTCATCTCTAAGTCCCCAAGTTGCATCCATAAAAAGAGACCTTAGAAAGCTGAGGAACGCCAAGAAAAGACATCTTCTCCTCAGCCTCCCTCAGAAGAGACAATAGAAGAAATAGACAAGCAGAAACCTCCCTTCCTGCTCCACAACATACACACCGGGCAGAATTAGAAGTTAGGAAAAATAAAGGATCAAGGAGGAAACCTAGAGAGAAGAACCAGGAGCTGCCAGATTTGCTCTCTGATGTGTTCTGTTTTCGGCACCTGCCCCGATTCCTTTCACCAGGCCCAGCTGCTGTGCTGTTGGCTGCCAATGTCTCACAACTGTGCCCCCTCTCCAGAGACTTGCTATCTGCCAGTTAGAGCCACCTGACTCAGAGATGTCTGTGCAGTTACACAAAACCCAGTGGCTGAGTGCTGACCAGCAGCTAACAGCACACCGATATTAGTAAAAAAGCCCAGCCCTCTCGCGTCAAGGCAGTACAACTCCCTGGTGCCATTAATACTCCCAAACTCCATATGGGATGAACTCTAGTCCACAGAGAGTTAGTTTATAGGTCACTAGACCATGAGGCACATCACCTGGAACACTGCCTTGCAATGAAGGTAAATCTATTGTGTATTGGTATCAGGTAACTGGACTGTTGTAGCATGAATGATTTTGCTGTTGCCTACTCAATGTTTACTCTTCCTTTTTTTTTTTTTACAAACAGAAGCTTGATCTTGTTTGAAGTGGCAATTACACCATCTCTAGTTATATTCCTTACTCCACAGCAGCGAGGAGGCACTACATGACCTAGTTCTGGACAGTCATATAGAAGCAGAAGTCACAGGACAAAGCTTCAGGCAAAACCTTAAATTGGAGGAGACACAAGTGGCATGAGCCTTTATCCTAGCTCTTTCCTGCTGCTGGAGGAAGAATAGCCATCTTACACCAAGGGGACTACTATGAAATGAAAGCTACATCCTAAGAATGTCATGAAAACTTTGTAGGGTCACAATATTGACCCTCACCTATTTAAGTCACTGTGTGTCAGATTTCTTGTACATCAAATACAATCTTAATGCATAAGATACTCAAAAAATGATCAAGAATATAGTAAGGAGATTTATAAAAGAAATGCAATTTTTCAATAATTAACACATTTTTAAAAGGTTTTATTTTGGGAAATATTATTAGTTATTATTAATAACTAGTTATTATTAGTTATTAGTTATTATTAATATTAAAATATTAAAATATTATAATATAAATATAAAATATTATAATATTTTATATTTATATTATATTATAATATTTAATATAATATTTAATATAATATAAATATTAAAATATTATAATATTTAATATAATATTTAATATAATATAAAATATTAAAATATTAAAATATTATTAGGAAATATTAAAAGTATGGAAAAGTATAAAATATCAGAAAAGCTATAACAAAGCTGCTATTCATGCATTGTTCGGAAGACACACTGATAGAACATTTCTGAAGAAAGATTTAGTAATGTATCTATTTGTGAAACCATGCTTTCCAGATTTCTGGTGCAAGAAGGCAATCTAAATAAATGCATTTATATTTTCTCCTACACAAAAACTTTCTAAAATTACTGTGAAAGTTATTATTTACAAAATAATTGACTAGGCAAAATATCTAAAAGAATGCACAGATAAGCTATTAGAATCAATAAGGTACTACTGATAAAAGCCAAAAACTAAAAGAAATGTACATTAACAGTAAAATAGGCAATTAAATTATGGCATTTTCATACAATGTAATTATATAACAAGGAGAATAAATCAACAAATGTTACGTTATTGACTCTCACAGACATAATGTGCAGCAAAAGGAGCCGGACATAGAGTACATACCGATTCCATTAAAATTAATCCAAAAGCAAGCAAGACTAATCTACAATGTTTGAAGTGAGGAGCGTGAGGAGGGGTTCCACAGGAGACACTAGGATTGCAGTCTTTTGCAGCGCTGGTTGTGTTCTTCATCTTCATCTAGGTATTGGTCACATGGATGTGTTCATATCATGAAAATTTTGTGACTTAACAGATCTTTGGGCATTTCTGTAACTATGCTATGCTTTCCTAAAACACTTACTCTAAAACACATGATAGCAAAGGGATATTCAATAAGTGTAACATAAAACCACCACACAATGGATAGGGGTCATCAGAAGCTAATAGAATTCAACAAAATTTCTGAAGAAAGAAGTCAAGCTGCATGAAGAAGCCACACATTGGCACTCCAGTTGACAGCTCCAGCTGATCTGCCAGCCAACAGTCAGCACCAAATTGCCACCTTATGGATGAGTCATCTTTTTGCCATCCAGTTCAGCTGAGCCTTCACATGACTACAGTTCCAGCTGAAATCTGACAGCAACCACATTAGAACCCTCAGGTGAGAATTGCCTAACCAGTCTTTCCAAAATTCATGATTTACAATATCATGAGCAAAACTGAAAGTTTACTTTAAGGGACTAAGCTTTGGGATAATTTGTTACATAATTACAGTAACTGGAAAAGAAGAGCATCCAAGGTCCTATTATGAGGAGTCTCACTAAAAGAGAAGAAAGAAAACAGAAGATGAAGATATTTTTAAAATAAGAACAATAATATGAGAGAACTTCCCAGTGCTCAAGGAAAACAATACTTGTTAAATAGAACGGCTCACTGAGTGCTAAACAGGGTAAATGAAAACAGATGCTGCCTTAGAAGCACAGTTGTGAAACTTCAGAACATCAATATTTCCACCTCTGTCTCAATCAGCTATGTCAGGGATCGGAGGGCAGGGGATAGTCAGGCAGTTACCACCACCACCCTCTACCATGCAAGAACTGGTTATTTTTAAAAATATATTCTATGGTATACATACATACACTCACATATTGGATTAACATACATTTTTAAAATATTGTGATTTAGCTCCATATTTCTTGACATAGAAATGTGTCACAAAATATTATTGAGAAATAAAACCAGATTACAGAAAAACCTGTGAACTAGTTGTTGGAGAGTTTGTGAAAGAAAAATCAACATTGGCTGGGTAAGGTGATAAAATATGGAGCCAGTAGGCTTAGTAATGAAACACTTAGGTATGCAACAACTTTCTAGACTAGAAATGGTGATAAAGGACAGTGAAGGAGAACTGACCCAGGAGGCAAGAAACCCTGGATTTAATGTGATTTTTCCATTAGTTATTTGTGTTTGAGCAAGACAGAATAACTTCTCAGACATGTAAATCCCTCATTAGTAAAACAACAGGGCTGCCTAAATAAGCCCTCATGAATTAAATTCTATGATTCCATGATTGAAAAAGTCACAGGGCTTTTCCCAACATTGTCGGTATCAAGGAGCTTCATGGGGGATAGGAATACTTTAATCCATAGAGCCCATGGCACCTTCCAGCTAACACGTCCTTGAAACATTGTTACTGCTATCTCTACCTACCTGAGATAGAGTGAAAAACTAAAGTAATTAGTTGGGTAAACGATGTCACTCCCCTATAACTCCTTGTTAGAGATATATATTAGTTGGCTTAATTTTTCATTCTATTCAGTCATACACTGGCAATTCTAAAATTATTTTTGTAACATGTGAATGCAAATTGTCTTTGTAACTTGTCACTACCTTGAATCAGAGATTAAATTGTTAATAATGCAAAAAGTCTTCTGTTATTTATTCTATCCTTCTCTTAATAATGTTTTAATACATATTGTAATTTAAGTGAAATTAAGAAAAATAGACCAGAAGTTAAATGCTAAAACAAGTGATTACAGATTAGTGTTATAATTTAAAATACAGCACATGGTTTAAAGTTTTAAACTGTATCAGGACGAGTATTGACCTCCAACCCTTATCTTCTTAATCAATTACTTCAGAAGCTCTTCTAACCAACTACCATTTAATTAATTCTTATTCTTAAGTAACACTTTCCATTTCTTATGTAAAATTTAAATACAGACGCTCACTGCACACTGAACTCTCTCCAGTCCTAAACTACCCTCCTGAATGCCTGAACACTTCCTCTTGCAGTTGAGTTGTGTGCTTATTAAGAGTTTAATATTCAATTTCCAACTATTTTATGTCTGTTATATTCATATTATGATCACATTGTTCAAGGAAATGTTACATAAACACATGAAATATGAGTAGAAAAATAAAGATGATAGTCTAGAAAAATCCTGCTCTCAGATTGTGCTTAATTTTCAATGAAAACGTAACTGGATGCTATGGAGTGAATATTTGTGTCCTTCCAAAATTCTTCTGTTAAAATCCTAACCCCTAAGGTGATGGGCATAAGGAGATGAGGCCTTTGGGAAGTGATTGGGTCATAAGGATGCAGCCCTCATGAATGGAATTAACGCCTTTTTAAAAGAAGCATAAGAGAGCTCCCCAGTCCCTGCCACCATGTGAGAAAACCTGCAAGAAGACGCTGTGATCCAGGAAGCAAGACTTCACCAGATGCTGAATCTGCCAGCAGCTTGATCTGGGACTTCTCAGCCTCCATAACTGTGAAAAATAAATTTCTATTGTTTATTAGACACACTGTTTATAAGACACCTAGTGTATGATATTTTGTTATGGGGGTCCAAAAGGACCAAGACACTGGATATTAGATAATAAACTATGGATTGATTTATTCAACAAAAATAACACAGAACTGTAACCACGAAATCCACATTCATAGAAAATGCCTACCAAAATGCAGAAAAATAAATTTACTCTTCTAGTTTTAATTTAGAGCCAAAGGTTTTATTTTCGTGTGTTCATCAGTCAGGAAGTCTAAGTTATGCTGCAGTAACAAACAATCCCCAAATTTCAGTCATCTAAAACAGTAGCAGTTTAACAAACATACTATATCTCTATTGCACAGTGCTTGGAAGAAGGAGACTTTAAGTATCTGTGACCATCTCTGATGAACAACTGCACTGAATTTAGCCAACTGCAAAGTTGAAGGGAATACAGACTATACAAGACTCTTCTCATCTCTGACACCAATTGCAAATTTGGTGTGTGTGTGTGTAAGTGTGTGTGTGTGTGTGTGTGTGTGTGTAGGGGAATGGTTTTCAAAACCACCCTCAGGTTTAATAACTTACTTGAAGGACTCAAAAAACTTACTGCAAGCTGTCATACTCATGGTCATGACATACAACAGAGAAAAAGTAACAGTCAAACTCAGTCAATGGAAGAAGATACCGGAAAGAGTCTAGAAAAGGTACTGAAACCTTTTCTAGGTTCCTTATCCCCTTCGCAGGAATTGTGACGGGGTGCTGCTCACCTGTTTGGTCGCCCCTCTGCTCAAACCGCTTGAGGGAGCGGGAGCATGCAGACAGGCAGGTGCAGGAGCCAGGCAAGCACTTTGAGCTCGGGCTCCAGGGTAGTGTCTGGGGATGGGTGCCTGCAACCCCAGTATTACAGAGCTCTTTCAGCTTTGCTGTCCACAGACGGCTTGAGTATTAATCAGCTCACCCTCTGCCTTTTCGCAAGGGCAGAGGGCCACTGTGACAGCTTCCTGTATCCCAAACTCTTGTCCATTGTCCGGGGAAAATCAGGTCACACACGGACTCAAAAGATGAATGCAAGGTTTTACTGAGTGGTGTAGGTGGCTTTCAGCAGGACGGATGGGGAGCCAGAAGAGGGGATGGAGTGGGAAGGCGATCCTCCCCTGGAGTCTGGCTGCCCAGGGGCTGGACGCCTCTCTGTCTGCCCCCAGCCAACTCCTCCTGGCGTTGAGATGTTCCTCCTCTCTCCCTTTCTCTGCCATCTGTCTCCATTCTGCTGGCTTGCTGGTCTACTCTGGAGCTTGGGGTTTGGGATTTAAGGGGGCCTTGAAAGCCAAAAGGCAACTTTTTCGGTGCAAAAACAGGAATGCCTGTTCTCATTTAGGGCCGCGGGTATGCAGGCTTGAGGTTGGGGCCTTTGCCTGGGAAACATCCTTTTCTACCCAGTACTTCCCTGTCTCCTGTCTGTATCAGTACCAAAGAGATTCTGTTGTCCTCTCTTTGCGGAATCACAGATATGTGACCTTCCCAGCATCGATGTGAAACAATTCAGAGTACTGGCAACCAGGGAAGCTCACCCAAGCTTGCGGTGTCCAGTGGTTTTACTGGACTTGATCACATACTATTCACGTGGCTGCCCTTTAGTTTCCAGTCCCTCCCAGAAGTTCAGGTTAATTCCTTTATTCTTCAGTCCCTTCCCCAAGCAAAGACATTCCTGTCAGGCATGACATTTCCAGGGACTAGAGATCATCTCTCAGTAGCTGAAGGCTCTCCTTGAGTTAACTTAATTCTTCACTGCACACCACCATATTACTATCTCACATTTTACTTACTGACTTTTTGGTTAATTGACCAAATACATGACCCAATTTCTTTGGATAACAGCACTCTTGCAAAAATTAATTTTTCCCAATTAACCTTTTAGTATCAGTTGGATACTAATTGTCTCAGTTATATATTGCCCACATGGGGCGGGTTGTTTTACAAGCAGAGTAATCTCTGCACAGGGAGGAAACTTTTCTAAGTAGCATTCAATCTGGTAATTGTCTCTTAATACTAAAAGTCATGATTATCTTTGTTGCAACGTGTACTCTTGACTTCAGTCCAGAGAGCACATTTCAGAAAAAGTTCAGTCATTCCTCAGTAAAAGGCATTTCAAAGATAACGTGTTAAAAGAACAGGACTCTTTCAAATTGAGTATGGCATGAATCTGTGAAGAAGCATATTAGAGCACATAAAAATTATGGTTGATGAAAACTTAGCATCAAAATATGAGCAATTAGAGATCAAAAAAACTGAGATCTCTCCACAGTTCAAATAAAAGTGCAGGTAAGAGTATAGTCAGATTGTCCACTTGCTGATGCACATATACCTGTCATTTCTGCAGGAGTTCATAGGAATTAAAATTGAGGCATTTTGAGAATGCTTTAAAAATCATGTGAGACAAGAATATAGATTTTGAAAGAGATGTATATTTAGACAAGCAGAAAGGAGGGGAAAAGACATTCCAGACTAGAAAAGATTTATGACCCAATACAATAAGGCCTTGTGAGAAATCTGTTTGGGTAAAAGAAAGAATCCTGGCTGGGGATGGAGGGAGAAAGAGCAGTTAGGGGTGGGTAGAATTACACAGGAATCCAGTTGTTGAAGGCTGCATAAAATCCAGATTTTATCTGTAAACTAAAGGAAATCCTGAAATTCTTGGCAGATTAGGTGGTGTGTGCAAAGAAGTATTTTTAAAATATTTATACTGCAGTCTAAGAAATAGGTTTCAAATGAAAAAAGATCCAACTTGGAAGATTCCAGGCCCTCCTCTTGAAAATGTTAATAGCTTCCACACTCCATATTGTGTCTTGCATAGACACCTGTAGCATATTCGAATTTGAAAGACATAAAGCTCTGGAATTGACAAATGTAAATTCATTTTCCTTCCCCAGCAATTTCTGTTATAAGACTGCATTACAGTACTAGAATAACATTTAATTTCAATTAGTGTTCACTCAGTCATTTCAGGTGTAAAACTCTCAAAGTAAATATTCTCCTGCTACCTTCATTCCCACAAAGTTAAATCCATGTTCCAAGGCAGCGAGATCTATCAGCATGTCATGGCTGGGAGGAGAGAAGGCACGTGTTTCACTCTGTCCCAGCATCAGCTGTGGTCCTTATAAGAGGTTATCTTTGCTCAGTGACATCTCTCCCTGATGTTCTGACCTCTTTGTGGATGGAGTCTTGTTCCTATGGTCCATATCCCCCATTTACAGGTGGCCACACCCCACCAATACCATGATGCATGTTCCAGTCTGAAGAACTTTCTCAGCCACTTTTATGTTCTTCTTAGAGCAACTGGAAACTTCTGTATACTTCCCCATGCCACTTTGAGGCTAAGGTGATCTACTTTGAGGGGTGTAGGGATGGAAATGACAAGTGTTGTCTCAACATCCCCAGTCTGAATTCTTCATCCTGCTCTACAAAGCTGTTGTGTAAATTTCTGGCTACACCCTAACAGGTGAAATATAGGTTTACTCTATCTTCAGATACCACCAAACCCATTGAGGGTTTTTGTCTCCATCCTTCTCACCCAGAGTTAACTCCTTCTGGCTGTTTTCTTTATTGTTTTTCCACAACCATCAAAAACTCTCCTCTATAATTGGAAAATTATTCAGTCGTCTTAACTCTCTCTTTGTCTCTCTTTCCCTGTCTCTCTCTCTTTTTACATACACACACACACACACACACAGACACACACGCACACACAAACATACATATATAAACACATATATCTAATATGCATGCAATATAGATATATAAATTTTTACAGACAAGATGTCACTCTGTTGCCCAGGCTGGGGTGCAGTGGCGCAGTCATAACTCAGTGTAATCTCGAACTTCTGGGCTCAAGTAATCCTCCCGCCTCAGTTTCCCAAGTAGCTAGGACAACAGGTGCATGCCACCAAGCCTAGCAAGTTTTTTTAAATGTTTGTAGAGACGGGTCTTGCTATGTTGCCCAGGCTTGTCTCAAACTCCTGGCTTCAAGCAATCCTCCCACTGTGGCCTCCCAAAGCTCAGGGATTATAGGTGTGAGACACTGCATCTGGCCCTCTAACTGTATTTGTGATGGTATACACTTTACTTTCTGAGGACTGCAGGCCTCCAAACGTCTTTCTTTATTGGTGAGACTCTTGCAATTGATAGTTTGATAGTGGAGTAGGATAGCTAATAAGTAAATTCTGTAATTAGACTTCCAAGGGTTGAAACTTGGCCCCATCACTTACTATAAGTATGAATTAATGAGAAGTTCTTTGCCTTGTCATTATAAATGCAAATTATTATTTAGTATTATTATTACCAAAATTCACTGGATTTTTCTGAAGATTAACTTGTATATGAAAGTTTCAAACCAGCACATGATACATAACATGTACTCAAAAAATTGAAGTGCTTTAGGTTTTTTGTTTTATTCTTTATTAATTTTATTTTTGTTTTTGAGACAGGGTCTCACTCCTGTTACCCAGGCTGGAGTGCAGAAGCATAATCTCAGCTCACTGTAGCCTCAACCACTTGGGCTCTTCCTGTCTCAGTCTCCCGAGTAGTTGAGACTGCAGGTGTGTGCCACCATGCCAGCTAATTTTTTTTTTTTTTTTTTTTTTTGTATTTTTTGTAGAGACAAGGTTTTGCTATGTTGCCTAAGCTGGCTGCAAACTCCTGGGCTCAAGCTATTCACCTGCCTCAGCTTCCAAGTGTGCTGGGACTACAGGAATGAGCCACCAAGCCCAGTCACAATCTTGTCTTTTAAAGACTATTGTGTCAATTGTAAGTTTTTAAAAAATCTCTAGTTCAGAATTTCTTAACCTTAGCATGACTGTAATTTTGAGTCAGATAAGTGCTTGTTGTGGAAAGTTGCTTTGCACATTGTAGGCTGTTTAGCAGCATCCTTGGCCTCTACCCTCTAGATGCCAACAGCAAACCCACCCAGGTGTGACAAGCAAAAAAATACCTCCAGACCTTGTGAAATATGCCCTTGGAAGGGTGAAACTACCCCCATTAGAACTACTGCCCTAGATGGAAGTCAAAAACTAAGAATTTGAATCTCTGACTTTTTTCCTGCTTTCAGCCTTTCTTTTGTGATAAATTTCAGACTTGCAATCTAATTTCAGCAGATGGCCTGAAGGGTATTGCAGAATTACAGAAAGAAAATCAGTTAATTTATCAATATTATACCACTTCATTCAGTAAATTTTTAATTATAATCCTACTGGAAAGCAGTAAATAAACATGATGACACCTTAAATTCTCCCAGTTTTGCTTATTTTGCTTAACTGAACATGAAATTGTAATATTTCTGTCACAGTGGGCATTTTTAAAATGAATAAGAGTAGTGTTGTTCAAAATACAATATTATAAAGCATTGACCCACTTTTTAAATTCAACTCATTGTAATGACCACCAAAATTAGTTAAAAATGTCATCTATATGCATATTAAACAGCCCGTCCACATTTCATGGCTGAACAAGAACCCTGCTTAATAATATAATTGTACTGCAATAAAAATAAAATCAGTTTCTGAATCTTACTGGTGGTTTACAATTTAATTTACTAGTAATGTTTTTCTTGATGTAATATGAGCCTCTTCATTCACTGCTTGAAGTGTTTTGAATGCAAGTTTCATTCAGTTGTTATTTTCACTGTATGGCTCACTGAGGTTTGAAATCTGATCTGTTTTTCAAAAGAAGAATGTCACATAATGATTTATGTTAATATGCCTTTTTAATCCAGCCTTTAATAATTTTCTCTTTTTTTTCCTCTGAAGATTTTCATTCTTTTAGCTCATTGTCATGATCTAAGGCATGCAGTATCCCTAAATTGATAGAGGTTCAAAAGTTAAAGTTAAGATGGAGAAAAGGAAGGAAGAATGACTTGAGCTGTGTGACCTCGGTCAAATCCTTACACTCTCTCTGTTTCAGTTTTCTCATCTAAAAATAGAGAAAACACACTTTGAGAGGCCGAGGCGAGTAGATCACGAGGTCAGGAGATCAAGACCATCCTGGTTTACACAGTGAAACCTCGTCTCTACTAAAAATGCAAAAAATTAGCCTGGTGTGGTAGCTGGCACCTATAGTCCCAGATACTCGGAAGACTGAGGCAGGAGAATGGCGTGAACCTGGGAGGGGGAGCTTGCAGTAAGCCGAGATCACACCACTGCACTCCAGCCCGGGAGACAGAGCGAGGCTGAGATTCCATACATATTTCTGTGTTAATAAAAATAATAAAACTCAATTTTATCCTATAATAACTTAGAATTGAACTTTTTAAAAGTCAACACAATAAGTAAGATATTCATTGATATTTATTTATTTAACAACAGGCCTTGTGAGACACCCCTCAGAAGATACAAATACAAGATATAATCTTAACTTTTAATAGCCTTAAAATCCAGCAAGGCAAGATAAGGTTAGCGCTCAGTGATTAGTATGCTACAAGATGGCATGTTAACCGTTTCTTAGGAGTTTGTTGGTAGAAGAAATGTTTCAGCTGCATAAGGATCAGAAAAGGCTTTATGAAGGAGTTAGCATTTGTTTTGTGCATGCATGGAAAGGTAGGATTTGGGAGACAGGAATAGAAGAAGGTTGTGCCACATGGAGGGAGCTTCCTAGATGGTTCAACCATAAAAGAAAAAAGAATTGAGCAGAGGATTGGCTCAGGATGAAAGATTTCCTAAATGGGGCTTAGACGTAGGTTTTTGAGGTATCCGGCATTGAAACTACAAAATAAGGTTCGTGAGACACGGAAGAGTAAAAGCAGGGAGTTATGACCAGGAGTGATAATAGAAAATGTACTATACTACTATTCAAGTAAGGGAGAGAAAGACCTGGTTAAGAAGACTTGTTAAAAAATGATGTTGTTTAGTAGTGTGACTTCAGCTTATCCTTGGTAGTTGACCATTGGGTAGTCTAATCTAGTCTTAAGAAAGTGGGATATTCTACTTTCTCTGGAGTAGTTCTTTGGCCTCCTTGGTCCAGATTTCTCTCAAATCTCTGAGAATACAGAATTGCTTTCAAACGGTTAATAAACTTTTGACAGGATGAAGTAAAAGCAAAAAGCTACTGACATGCTAGGTACAATCTCTCCCATGAAGTCCCTGTTGAGGTTCCTATATGGGGTGTGTATCCAGGGCCATAAATTAAAACAACCTGAGCAAAAGGCAGAAGGAAAACTTCCAACAAGCTCAGGAAACAGCATGTGGTTCTGTGTGTCTGAGGACAGAGTAATGCAGGTTGAAGTCTAACTAGAGAAGAATTTTAATATAAGACAAAATTTTCAAATTTGATTTGGTGGATTTGGTGGTAACAATTAGAGTTCGCTTTTTTTAAGTTTGTTTGCTTTGGTAAATGAGTGCTATTATCAGCACTGTTCATTTTCAAGAACTGAACTATTCACCCAAGAAACTATAAATAACCTTAAAAAGGTAATATTATTAAGTAAATAAATATTTATGGAGGAATCCATAATAATCATAATTAACATTTTTAAGATAGTCACAATAATAATAAACACTTTTGAGTGCTTACTATAAGCCAAGGGCTTTATTATGGCCTTCTTATTTATTATCTCAATCAATATTTACAAGGAGTATGTGAGTAGGTGTTGTTAACCCCATTTTTTTTGTTGGAAAAATGAAACTCATGGGTCAAATAGTTTATTCCAAATCACACAGACACAGGAAGTCGAACTCAATGACCCATCAATAGCCTTCAACTTATTAAAACCTGTGAATTATAACCAAGGAATAGACACTTTGCCCTTAGGAAGTTTTCATATTTCTGCATGACCAGTCCTCAGAAAAACTGTATAATTCCCCAACCTTAAAGGTTTCTTTTAGAGTTGATAAATTATTTCTTTGTTAAGTTTGGTATAGTTTGTAAGTTATTTATTGTCTAATAATCATAGAATAAATGAATGACCTTGTGAGTTTAAAGTTCTCAAGGATGGTATTCAAAGTCAATGGCTGAACAATAGCATATGTAAGATTCAAAGGATTGTTTTTCTCATAAAAATAGAGATCAAGATCAAGTAAACATATATATTCTCCATTGTGTATATGTATATGTACACAAGTCATGAGTTATTTCAGGTTAATCTAAAATTGTCAAAGAAGTACCTTTTTAGTTACCTTTGTTTTAAGAAAGTGACTAGTTAAAAAGAGAAGAGCCTGAGGTAGGGGCTTTAGATCAGTACTGAGATCCAATTTCCCTTACTTACTATCTGTGTAACATTGAACTATTCATTTAACCTCTCTGAATCTTCAACTTCTTCACCTTAAAATGGTATTAGTAGCCAGGCGCAGGCTCATGCCTGTAATCCCAGCACCTTGGGAGGCCAAGGCAGGCGGATCACCCGAAGTTAAGAGTTTGAGACCAGCCTGACCAACATGGAGAAACCCCATCTCTACTAAAAATACAAAATCAGCCAAGCGTGGTGGTGCATACCTGTAACCCCAGCTACTCGGAAGGCTGAGGCAGGAGAATTTCTTGAACCCAGGAGGCAGAGGTTGTGGTGAGCCAAGATTGTGCCACTGGACTCCAGCCTGGGCAACAAGAACGAAACTCTGTCCAAAAAAAAAAAAAAAAAAGAATAAAATGATATTAGTGATACCTAAAGTATAGGAATATTGTTAGGATTAAAAGAAATAATGTTTGAAAAGTGGCTGTCATACAATAAATGATCCCTATTTATATGTATGTTAAACACACTCTGAGACTGAAAATTCCAGTTCCATTCACTAAGAAGTATACCCAAAGTGTTGGACACAGAATAATTCAACAACAAGTTGTGAGCAGTACAAAGAAGAGACATCCAGTTGCAAATAGCCAAATATAAATTAGTTGTAACTAACAATCTTCAAACTATCATTTCTATTCTAAATAATTTTTCTATCTTAAAATATTAAAAATAACCAAAACCAGAAAAAGAAGCAAAAAAAAAAAAAAAAAGAAATCTATAGACCAATATTCTTGATGAACATAGATGCAAAAATCCTCAAGAAAATACTAGCAAACCAAATCCAACAGCACATAAGAAAAAAAAAAAAAATCCCAGGATGATCAAGTGGGTTTTACATTGGGGATTCAAGGATGGTTCTGCATATGCAAATCAATAAATCTAATATGTCATATAAACAGAATTAAGGACAAAACCCATATGATAATCACAAAAGATGCCAAAAAACCATTTGATAAAACTTAGCATCTCTTCATATAAAAATCCTCAACCAACTAAGCGTAGAAGGAACATATCTCAAAATAAAGGCCATATATGACAAACACACAGCCAATATCATACTAAATGGGGAAAAGTTGAAAGCATTCCTTCTAACAACTAGAACAAGACTAGGATGCCCACTTTAATCACTCCCATTCAATATAGTATTATTGAAAGTCTTATACAGCCAATCAGGCAAAAGAAAGAAATAAAATGTACCCAAACTGGAAAAGAGGAAGTCAAAATATTCCTTTTCACTGGTTATATGCTCCTATTTCTTGAGAAATCTAAGGACTCCCAACAAAAACTCTTAGATTTAATAAATAAATTCAGTAAAGTTTCAGGTTAAAAATTACCACTATATACCAATAATGATGAAGCTGAGAAACAAATAGAGATGATAATCCCATTTACAATAGCTACAAAATAAAAAATAAAAACCTAGGAATTTATTTAAACAAAGAGGTAAAAGATCTCTACAAGGAAAACTATAAAATATTCATGAAAGACATTGTACATAATACAAACAAATGGAAAAATATCCATGCTTATGGAGTGAAATAATTCATATCTTGAAAATGACCATAATGCCCAAAGCAATCTACAGATTCAATGCAATCCCTATGAAAACACCAACATCATTCTTCACAGAATTAGTAAAACAATCTTAAAATCTGTATGGAACCTAAAAAGAGCCTGAATAGCAAAAGCAAAGCAGAGCAAACAGAACAAAGCAGGGGGCATCATATTACCTGATTTCAAATTATACAGCAAGGCTACAGTAATCAAAACACCACGGTACTAGTATAAAAATAGGCACATAGATCAATGGAGCAGAAAAGAGAATGCAAAAATAAAGCCACATATTTACAGCCAACTGATTCTTGAAAAAACTGACAAGAACATATACTGGAGAAAGAATACCCTTTTCAATAAATAGTGCTTGGAAAATTGGATTACCATGTGCAGAGGAATGAAACTAGACCCCTATCTCTTACAATATACAAAAATCAACTCAAAACAGATCAAAGACTTAAATGTAAGATGTGAAACTATAAAAACACTAGGAAAAGGCCTTTGACAAAATTCAATAGCGCTTCATGCTAAAAACTCTCAATAGACTAGGTATTGATGGAACATATCTCAAAATGGTAAGAACTATTTTTGACAAACCCACAGTAAATATCATAGTGAACGGGCAAAAACTGGAAGCATTCCCTTTGAAAACTGGCACAACAAAGGGATTCCCTCTCTCACCACTCCTACTTAGCATAGTGTTGGAAATTCTGTCCAGAGCAATCAGGCAAGAGAAATAAATAAAGGGTATATTCAATTAGGAAAAGAGGAAGTCAAATTATCCCTGTTTACAGATGACATGACTGTATATTTAGAAAACCCCATTGTCTCAGCCCATAATTTCCTTAAGTGATAAGCAACTTCAGCAAAGTCTCAGGATACAAAATCAATATGCAAAAATCACAAGCATTCCTATATACCAGTAACAGACAAACAGAGAGCCAAATCATGAGTGAACTCCCATTCACAATTGCTACAAAGAGAATAAAATACCTAGGAATCCAACTTACAAGGGATGTGAAGGACCTCTTCAAGGAGAGCTACAAACCACTGCTTAACAAAATAAAAGAGCACACAAACAAATGGAAGCATATTCCATGCTCATGGATAGGAAGAATCAATATCATGAAAATGGCCATACTGCCCAAGGTAATTAATAGATTCAATGCCACCCCATCAAGTTACCAATGACTTTCTTCACAGAATTGGACAAAACTACTTTAAAGGTCATATGGAATCAAAAAAGAGCCCGCATTGCAAAGATAATCCTAAGCAAAAAGAACAAAGCTGGAGGCATCACGCTACCTGACTTCACAATATACTACAAGGCTACAGTAACCAAAACAGCATGATACTGGTACCAAAACAGATATATAGACCAATGGAACAGAACAGAGGCCTCAGAAATAACACCAAACATCTACAACCATCTGATCTTTGACAAACCTGACAAAAACAAGAAATGGGGAAAGGATTCCCTATTTAATAAATGGTGCTGGGAAAACTAGCTAGCCACATGTAGAAAGCTGAAACTGGATCCCTTCCTTACATCTTATACAAAAATTAATTCAAGATGGATTAAAGACTTAAATGTTAGGCCTAAAACTCTAAAAGAAAATCTAGGCAATACCATTCAGGACAGAGGCATGGACAAGAACTTCAAGACTAAAACACCAAAAATGGCAACAAAAGCCGAAGTAGACAAACGGGATCTAATTAAACTAAAGAGCTTCTGCACAGAAAAAGAAACTACTATCAGAGTGAACAGGTAACCCACAGAATGGGAGAACATTTTTGCAATCTACCCATCTGACAAAGGGCCAATATCAAGAATCTACAAAGAACTTAAACAAATTTACAAGAAAAAAACAAACAACCCCATCAAAAAGTGGGCAAAGGATATGAACAGACACTTCTCAAAAGAAGACATTTATGCAGCCAAGAGACACATGAAAAAAATGCTCATCATCACTGGTCATCAGAGAAATGCAAATCAAAACCACTGAGATACAATTTCACACCAGTAATGATGGCGATCATTTAAAAGTCAGGAAACAACAGATGCTGGAGAGGATGTGGAGAAATAGAAATGCTTTTACACCGTTGGTGGGAGTGTAAACCAGTTCAACCATTGTGGAAGACAGTGTGGTGAATCCTTAGGGATCTAAAACTAGAAATACCATTTGACTCAGCCATCTCATTACTGAGTTTATACCCAAAGGATTACAAATCATGCTGCTATGAAGACACATGCACACGTATGTTTACTGCATCACTATTCACAATAGCAAAGACTTGGAACCAACCCAAATGTCCATCAATGATAGACTGGATTGAGAAAATGTGCCACATATACACCATGAAATACTACACAGCCATAAAAATAAAGGATGAGTTCCTGTCCTTTGCAGGGACATGGATGAAGCTGGAAACCATCATTCTCAGCAAACTGTCACAAGGACAGAAAACCAAACACCACATGTTCTCACTCATATGTGGGAATTGAACAATGAGAACACTTGGATGCGGGGTGGGGAACATCACACCCCGGGGCCTGTTGTGGGGTGGGAGTTAGGGGGAGGGATAGCATTAGGAGAAATACCTAATGTAAATGATGAGTTAATAGGTACAGCAAACCAACATGGCACATGTATACCTATGTAACAAACCTGCACGTTGTGCACATGTACTCTAGAACTTAAAGTATTAAAGAAAAAAAATAGGAAAAACCTAGGGAAACTCTCTGAGTATTTGTCTAGGCAAATTCATGACTAAGATCTCAAAAGCACAGGCGACAGAAACAAAAATAGACAAATGGGACTTAATTAAACAAAAGAAGTGATCAACAGAGTGAACAAACGACCAGCAGAATGGTGGAAAATATTTGCAAATTATTCATTTGACAGGGAGCTAATGTCCAATATAAACAAGAAACTCAAACAACGCAACCACAAAAACAACAATTAATTCCACTAAAAAGTGTGCAAAGGACACGAATAGACATTTTTCCAAAGATCACATACAAATGGTCAAAAAGTATATGAAAAGAAGCTCAACATTACTAATCAGGAAAGTACAAGTCAAAACCACAATGAGGTATCATTTTACACCAGTCAGAATGGCTATTAATTATTTTATTTTATTTATTTATTTTTATTTTTTACTTTATTTATTTGTTTACAGACAGAGTATCACTTTGTTGCCCAGGTTGGAGTGCAGTGGCACGATCTCAGCTGCAAACTCCTCCTCCTGGGTTCACGCCATTCTCCTGCCTCAGCCTCCCGAGTAGCTGGGACTACAGGCATGCACCACCATGCCCAGCTAATTTTTGTATTTTTAGTAGAGATGGGATTTCACCATGTTGGCCAGGATGGTCTCAATCTCTTGACCTCATAATCCACCCGCCTCGGCCTCCCAAAGTGCTGGAATTACAGGTGTGAGCCATCGCGCCCGACCAGAAGGCATTATCTTAAGTGAAACAACTCAGGCACAGATAAACAAATATTACATGTTCTTACTTATAAGTGGAAGCTAAACAATGTGTACGCATGGACATAGAGTGTGGAATGATAGACAATTGATACTTGGAAGGGTGGGAAGATGGAAAGAGAGTGGATTTTGAGAAATTACTTAGTGAGTGCAATGTGCATTATTTGAGCAATGGATATCTGAAAAGCTCTGATTTCACCACTGGCCAAGCTATCCATATAACTAAATTACTCATAGACCCCATAAAAAAGTATATAAAATAACTAATTAAAAAACTTGAAATTAAAACTAAACCTTGAATCTGATTTTCTCGTGCTATTAGAGACTATATCATGAGTTTCTTCATGATATTCTGGAAATGAAACACAGTTGTAAAAGTCAAACTTATTTAGTCTTTCTATGGCCCTTCCACAACACCCCCTGCCCTCTACTGCCATGTCTGAGTGTGAAGCAATAGCTAGCTC
The DNA here is from genome assembly GCF_003255815.1 of Theropithecus gelada. Classification (NCBI taxonomy): domain Eukaryota; kingdom Metazoa; phylum Chordata; class Mammalia; order Primates; family Cercopithecidae; genus Theropithecus; species Theropithecus gelada. The sequence goes on from NC_037676.1 coordinate 81,596,223, forward strand.
TTTTCTCAGGGACTACTGTTTCCAACCAATTACCCACACTGACTCTACTAGTTTCCTATTGGTACTCGTGAAAAATTATCACAAACTTTTCAGTGGCTTAAAACGTCAAATTTATGATCTTACTGTTTTGAAGGTCAGAAGTCCTAAATGGGTTTCATCAAGCCAAAATCAAGGTGTCAGCAGGGCTGCATTAATTCTGCAGGCTCTCGGGTAAAGCTTGTTCTCTCGTCTTTCTCAGCTTCTAGAGGCCATCTGTGTTCTTTGGCTCATGGCTCTTTCCTTCGTCTTCAAAACCAGTATCCTCAAAGAAGCAAGCATCTTCAAATCTCCCTCTGATTCTGCTTCCATCATTACCTTTCCTTCTTTGATTTTTTTTTAAGAACCCTGTGATTACATTGGGTCTACTCAGATAATCCAGGACAATTTCCCCATGTCAAGAACCTTTGTATTAATTGTTTCATTTTTATATCATGATGTTACAATGTCAACCAAAAAAGTGACTAAATGCCTAATAAAATAAACCGTATACATTTTACTGAACATGTACATTTAAAAAGTTTTATGGGTGTGGGTGTGTGTGTGTTTATGTGTGTACTCAGTCTATGCACCCACCAGCAATCTGCAATTGATATATAAATATAACTAAAGTGTAGTTCTGTGAAACATAAAAGGAAATGACAAAGATGTGTTTCTGTGTTGTTTCTGGTCTGAGTCTTCATTTCTTTTTGTCACCTCAGTTCTCTATCTCTGACTTCTTCGGGTGCCTCTGGTCAATGTCATTTCTGAACTAGCAGCTTCTTTGTATCAGAGCTTAAATACCAATTGCAAGATCTCCCCATATGCTTATAATAGCTTAAATTTTAATTCCTGGGTGTTATCAATTGTATTTCACTACCTACGTTCACTTCTTAAAGAGGCACTATAGATTGAAAATTAAGAACACAGGTTTTGGAGCCATGGTCTCTGAGCTTGAATCCAGGCACTGGATACTCACTTGTGTCTTTAGGCAAATTAATCTAGGTCTGCCATAGTTTCATAATCTGTAAAATAAAATAATTACAGTAGTAACCTTAGAGGTTGTTGTGAAGATTAAATAAAATAACTACTTGTCTTTAGCTAATAGCACTCATTATTTGTTAGCTAATATTTATTTTCCTAGACACTACCACCCAAATTTATAGAAGTGTGAATACTGGGTTAAGTGCCACAAATATGCAATACGTATTTATACATATACATTTTAAAGTTCAGGAAAATGGTCAGAGACTTTAAAGACTAAAAGATGAAAGTCATATATTTCTTATGAAGTGTGATTTTCAGATTATAGTTTATATCTGAAAACAGGAATTTGGAATTTTCAGCTTTGACATTCCCTTTTTACAATTTAATAAGATTCATTTAAGCCAAAAACATTGTAATCAGGCAGGCAAACGTAATAACTTGAGCTACTCCACCTCCTAATCCCAAAATGGAGTTTAAATAGTCTGCACCTCCAACTATCAATATACCTTCTAAGTGGACATTTGGAAATGTGCCATTTGGTTTCAAATATTTGGGGATTTTCTAGGTATGTTTATATTACTGATTTAAAATTAAAATTTTAGCGTGATCAGATACGTACTTTGAATGATTTGACTCTTTTAATTGAATATACATGTTCTTTATGTCACAGAACATGAAATATATGGGTAATGCTCTGTGTTTACTTGGAAAGAATATATATTCTGTTGTTGGGTGGAGTGTTGGTTTTCATTTTTGATGAAAGGTGTAGAATAACCACAATGAAGTATCTCCCAATACAAACAAATCCATAACATTAGCAAGTAATCAAAAACTGGCCCTCAAGTATCACTGCACAATGCAGTTTCCTTCCTACATAAGGAAAACTAAGCCTTCCTTAGTCCTAATCATCATTAAACCATGTAGTATGTGTATGTTTTGAGTGCAGATTCTGAGGAGGCCAGTCCCAGGAGGGGAAAAAAAAAAAAGAAAAAACTGTCAGTTTATTTTTAAAAATAGGTATGCTTTGGCTGGGCACGGTGGTTCACTCCTGTAATCCCAGCACTTTGGGAGGATGAGGCGGGTGGATCACAACGTCGGGAGATTGAGACCATCCTGGCTAACACGGGAAACCCCGTCTCTATTGAAAATACAAAACATTAGCCTGGTGTGGTGGCGGGCACCTATAGTCCCAGCTACTCTGGAGGCTGAGGCAGGAGAATGGCATGAACCCGGGAAGCGGAGCTTGCAGTGAGCGGAGATCATGCTACTGCACTCCAGCCTGGGTGACAGAGAGAGACTCCATCTAAAAATAATAATAATAATAAATTTTAAAAAGGTATGCTTTAAAAATTGTGTTATGCCCACTTTTTATGAAAATGGTGGACAAAAGGCAAATGAGGAATAAGAAACTGTTCACATTTGCTAAGGAGGTGGAAAAAAATCCCAGATGGAATCCCTCTTCTCCTTAATTCTCCCCCAAAAAGACATTAATTAGAAACAAAAATAAAGAGAATTTGCATTTGTTTTACTTCACTGAAATTGAGGCTTCTTCTAGTCATTTTATAATGAATCTCCACAGTAATGTGAACATGGGTCAAACTCAGAGGTAACCCCTACACTGAAGAAAATGCAAAGTCAAATCCCTTCAATTATAAGCACATGATGCATGTGAGTGAAAGGTACTGCCTGTGAGACTACACCGAGTGATGGAGGCAGTGGTAAGCTGGAGAACGCATGCTCCGTCTAACGGAGGCAACCACCGCTTGGCTCCAAGTCTTTCAGCTTTGCAGTCATTTAAGAGAATCTCCAGATATTCAAAATGACTTAAGAGAAGATGGAAATCTAGACTCTCATTTACATCCAACATTTACATCGTTTTAGAACATCACAGGAATCAAGATAGTGGGGACCAAGTAAAACATGCCTGCACACCGAACGGGCCCACAAGTCTTCAGTTAACAAGCTCTGCTGCATATATGCTATATAGTCTCAAAGTTAGCTCACATTTACATATAAAAAGTCAGTTATAAAAGACTACTTCCTTTTCTTCCTTACAAATGTAACACAGAAGACCTCTGGATATGTTTAAATAACTTTTACTAATAAACTGTGGTGTGCTCTTCCCCTCAATTATGAGTGAGGGAAGGGAATGTTAGAAAGCTATTTAAATAAATAAGTAGATTTTCTTGCCAAATAAGGAATTTTCAAAACTTTCAGACATTTCTTCAAGTCACCATGCACAGCATTGCTTTTAGTTGCAAATAAAAATAACAACTAAACAACCAAAACTGGTTTATATGAGAATTTAGACTTCTGGCCAAGATGGAGTAACAGGAAGAGAATTTTCTGTCTTGCCCAAGAAAAAAATGAAAACCAACACTCCACCCAACAACAGAATATATATTCTTTCCAAGTAAACACAGAGTATTACCCTTATATTTCATGTTCTGTGACATAAAGAATATGTATATTCAATTAAAAGAGTCAAATCATTCAAAGTATGTATCTGATCACACTAGAATTTTAATTTTAAATCAGTAATATAAACATACCTAGAAAATCCCCACATGTTTGAAACCAAATGGCACATTTCCAAATGTCCACTTAGAAGGTATATTGAGCTAAATAAAAACAAAAACACAGCATATCAAAATTTGAGGGGTACAGCTAAAGCATCAATGAAAAGCAAATAGAATTAAAATACCTATATTAGAAAAGAATGATCTCAAATCACTTATTTTAGCTTTCATCATAAGAAACTAGAAAAAGAAGGACAAATGAAAACCAAAGTAAGTAGAAGAAAGGAAATCATAAAAACCATAGCAGAAATCAAGAAAATAGAAAACACAAAAGCAATAAATTATTTCCTTCCAGAAGGCTGAAGAGGAGGGAACACCCACCAACCAAGTCAACCTACAATGCCAGACTTAATTTTGTAACAAAACCAGATAAAGACTTTGCAAGAAAACAAAACTAGACCAATATTTCTCAAATGTATAGGTGGAAATTCCTTAATAAAATTTTCTCAAAATGAGTCCAACATTATATTTAAAAAAGTCACCATGACCAAGTTAGATTTACTCCAGGTATGCAAAGTTTAATGTTCAGATATCAATTAATGTAATATCCTCTACTAGCAGATTAAAAAAGAAAAAATCACATGACCATCTAAATAGATGTGGAAAAACATCTGATGAAATCCAACATCAATCCCTGAAACAAACTCTCAGCAACTAATAACAGAACTTTCTCAATCAGATAAAAGTACCTACAAAAATCCTGTAGCTCACATCATATTTACTGGTAAAAGATTGAATGCAAAGATGAGGAAAAAGGTGAAGATGTCAGCTCTCACCACGTTTGTTCAACAGTGTACTAGATATTGTAGTCAGTGTGATAAAGCAACATAAATAAAATGTTTTAATAACTGCATTAAAACTGTCTTTAGACACATAGATAAGAAAATGTCAGGAGGTTATAAAACATTCATTATATTAACGGTGGTGATTTCATAGATATGTACACATGTCAAAGCTTATCTGCATATACACCTTTAATAAGAACAGTTTATTGTATGTCAAGTATACCTCAGTGAATATGTTTTAAAGCTTTCATATGCAAGGTAAATATATTGCCTTGCACAACAAGTCACAAAGTAGAACATCAGTTATATCAGCACTTTAATGTTAAGATCACTCTGCCTTGACAATTGTAGATTTCTCCTCTCATTTTCTTAGGATGACTACAATATATCCAACCTTTGTGATCCTACATAACAAAATCCAAGTGCAAAACAATAATAACACCAAAAACAACAAAATATCTATTTAAAAGTGAAGATAAATTACTTTCTAGAGAACTTCCCCTCACCTGCAATTGGTCGGAATTTCATGACTTGCTCAATCAAGCAAGAATAATGAAAATGTATATTGGCTTCAAGTATTTGTTCCACTCTCTAAAATACATGAACAAAATATCTGAACAAAATCAGAATTCTAATAACAAGGTAGCCAAGTGTAAATGCCTTTTGGGAAAGCCGTACTGTCAGTGACTGACATAGTCATTATGTGGGTATCCAGTTAGGATTATTGAATCAATTACTTGGTGAGGCTAAAAGAATTCTTCATTACTTCAACATGACAACTGTTGAAGAAAAGATTGGGGTAGAACAGCTTTTGAAAATTCTTAACGTACTCAAAATTATTTTAGTGGGTTATAATGAATTTTAAGTTGCATTTTTATACACTAAACATGAATCAGTGTTGATACTTTTTGTATACCCATTCCATTAATTACAATTATGTGATATTTTAAAATATAAGCATGCATTAACCTGAGGTAAGAGGCACTGGAACTATTGAAAATTCATTTTTGGAATATTTTTGTGCACAAAGCATATCTATCAGACGGAAGTCACAGTCAGGACAAACATGAAGTGGGAATCTTCATGTTTGGGACTCAGATTGTAAGAGAATCTGATGAGCATATTTTGAAGGGGATATATAAAACTACAAAAATTTCCTACTGAGAAAACTTGAAGACAAGGAGATTTGTTAGATGGATTTTTAGAAAACAAGTAAGTTCCAAAAGTGGAAATTCTGAGAATTACTAACAATAATGATGAATGTACTGACAAATCTGAAACTGTTCCCAGATTTTAGTAGAAATCCTGATTAAAAACTGGCAAATCTGTAATATGGCTCCCATCTCCGGTGTCACAAGGGCAGAAGAATAAAGTTACAAAGTCTCCATAGGCAGAGCCAGGTGTTAGTATCTCACCAACTTCTGGAAACAAGGTTCAAGCTCAGGACCTCTCTTTTATTTCCTGTGTGAGACACAAAGAGCTCTGAAAGTCCAACAACCATCCAGTGACTAGGGAGGGTCCATAAAGACAAATGTCACCAGCTCCTCCCGCATTAACAGGCGCGAAAGTTAAACAGGTCCTCTCGGGCTCCTTTTCCATAAAGTAATGAACTGAGGCATGCAGGTGGAAAACAGGAGTGCACACCACGTGTCTTGTGTTGGCTGCTATAGCCCAAGCAGCGGATCTCTTGTCTTTTGTACTTCTTACTTCTGAAAATATAAACTGCTCTTTTAATTCCAAAAATGATGCTGTTGATTTGGATTGCTATGTCTGGCTAACTGCTCTGCTTCTGTATTTCTCTTCATACAGCATTCTGCCCGCTATTTGATTGAGTGCCTAAATTTGTAGAGCACTGTAACTGGCACAGCAGATCAGGCAGCAGGTGGAGGTGGGTGGATACAGTGTATCCCTCCAGGTAGCTTTAAATAATAAAAAACAATGCTGTAAGTTTCTGCTAACAGAAAGCATTCCACTGAGGACACTGCTTGAATGTCACCAGTTTAGCTTCAGATGGGCCTTGAATGTGAATATGATGAGATGTCTCATGGCTTCCTCTGTCCAAACAAACATATGTTACTCCTGTGTTTGGTATGATAAGAGATTCCCTTTTCAGATTGACTGAGACTTTATACCTTTCTCTTGAAAAGGAGCTTGAAAGAACCGTATTTCCAAATTTTAATATGTTTACATCCAGATCCATTGAATTAATATGTCCCTCAAAGGAAAGAGTGTTTAAACATTTCACTCTGCTTTATAATCACACAGCACTCTGAAGTCATCATGAGGACAGGAGTCAGCAGCTCTTGGCTGTTTGACACTTGAAACCATCTGCCTCCCCAGCTTCCCCATGTTGCTATCCTCAAGACACTTTCTAGTTTCCTGGTCAGAGGGGACAAATTCTTCTTTATATTCCAATATTCCTCCTGCACAGTCCACATGTTTTCCAAATGCCTTCTGTTAAGTGCAGACATTACTGAAGTGCCTAACCCAACAGGGTGGGAAAAGGGAGCGAGCATCCTAACTCTCATGCCTGGGTAATGGGAGTGGACACATCCCTTCCACCCACTGCCTTAATAATAGGCTTTGTGAAGCCCCTCCCCTCAGGCCTTACTCCCACTCTTTCCATCTTGAGTTCACTGCTTCAAAAGAGAAATCTATTTGTACTTCACTCATTCTTCCTTCCTCCTCTTCAAACATCTTCCCTCCTTCAAATATATCTGTTTGTGATAATGTCCTCAAATCATTCTTTTATTCCCATTTATTTTTTAAGGAAGTGCTATATTGTATAACACATGAGTATTTATTACAAAAGAATAAACACTTAAAGAATTCTAAGTACTATTCAAAAAGAAACGTAACTGTGTGTGATAAAAATTTAACTTATAACTTATTTGGGAATTCAGTGTTTAATTGGCTGGGACTAGCATTTATTCTCCAGATGTCCCCATCTTCTATGGTCACAGCTTATATTATAAGTGACCATCAGCAGAACTTTCAGAGGAATAATCATTAAGCTAGCCCTACTCCTGTTATTGAAAAAGTAAACAAATAAACAAATGGAAATAATTATCTCTCTCCTAGGAAATTAAACAATGAAATGTTTCAGTTCCACACATCTTCAGCATTAAATTCATCCTAAAGTAGTGTAATACTATATGTATATAAATACATTGTGGTAATAAAGCTCTGACTACTCATAGAAATTACAATATTATAATTTTTTACAGTTATCCTAACAGGAGAGCAAGAGTAGGTAAGAACCCACCATTCATTTGTTCATTTGACAATTTCTGTAAAGTCACAGATGATGCTTTTAGTTATTGTTTTTATGAAAACATAGGAAAATTTAAAAAGAAGAACCTACTCCTGAAGACGACATACATTTGAAGGACTATCATGCATCATAAACAATGTTTTACATATATTACATATGCATATATGTTATAAGTGATATAGAAAACATATGCTATGTACATATTCCATACATTTTACTTACGTTAACCTTATTTAATAAGAAACGTGAAAGGTATATGATTCACATTTACAGATAGGACACTGAACTCAGTAAGTTTCGGCATCCTACTAAGGGTCACACAACCAGGAGTGGCTGAACTACGCTCTCTGACCCTGCTATATCTGTTCTATAGGCCTCATGCTCTTCACTATATTGTGAAAAAGGTTATGGTTTCCTGGGAAATGTATCTACAGGAGCTCAGTGAAACATATGTTCTGCCAAAGTCATTTCATTAGAATGTTGGCCAGACCCTGAAGTGACTCAGACTGTGGATGTTGAACAGATTTTAGGTCTCTGCCAAATGTAGCTGAGTTAGAAACAAACAAAATAACCATAAATAAAGGAGGAAAAACATTCACGTGTTTTTAGGGAGTGAAGTACCTTCTAATAGCTCTAAAAATGCATTCACATGACTAAACATCAGGCTTTTGTAATTATACAAAATATTTACAAAAGAAGTAGCCTCAATTCCAAACAAAGGGAGGAATATTGCCATTGCTAGATGCACTTAAATATATTCCAAGATTGTGTTATTCCTTGTAAAAGAGAAGCTTAGCAGCCTGTGCAGTATCCTGGGTGTTCACCCACAGTATGTTGGGAAAGGGGTGACTTTAACTACATGTGAATATCTATAAACCATCTTCCCTCAAATAATAAGCAGGAAGACTGATTCAGTATTTTTCTGACAAATTAGAATGACCATCAATAACAAAATGTCAAGTATTACAGAAAAACTCCAAAAGAAAAATATTATACAACATACTCACTGCTGAACCCATAAAGAGGACAACCACAATCAATGCAAAGAGATCATTAAGCATTCTTTTGAATCATCATTAATGACAGAAAACACATCCTAGCTTCATTAGTGAACCTCAAGGTGCAGTGCAACTAATGGAACCCACTGGCAGCCTCAATAATATTCCATTTCTGAGAGCTTTTGTGGCAAAGGGGGCTCCAGGGGAGAGGAAGGGGGAGAAATGCTTAATCAATTTCCTTTAAAGTTTCTTGCTGCTTATAGAATAATAAATCAATCTTTCATGTGTTGCTTAAGAGTCTAAGACAATGGAAGCAAGGGAAAAAAATATTTTTTCAAAGATGGAATTGTATTGTCAACTTAAAACAGGAGATTAATAAAGCAAACTAAACCATTGCACTTTTTTACCCAAATGTATAAAAACATTAGAGCTAATCAAGTGCCGTATTGTCAAGCTCAATCATATACAATCCTTTCCTTACTACATAAGCTATTTTCTTCCTTTCCTCTTATTTCAAACACTTACTTTGAAGTCAAAAAATGGATAAAATCATTTTGAAGGCTGCTGAATGTATGGGCCTTTTCACAGAAGGACATTTGTAAAAGGAGAAAAAGGCATGTGGCGCAATGAAGGTGAAATAACTGACTCACAATCTCTTGCCAAGACAGCAGTAAAATAAAGCAAAAGTGGTTCCCATCCAACATGTCATTCCCATTAGATAACACGCCATTACCTTGCTAGTCCCAAACCTGGACTTACTCCCACATACGTTAGAAAAATAAAACTTTTAAATTAAAGTCACAGTAAACTTAGTTTAGATTAGAAGAGCTTCTATTACATCTCTGGTACATTTCCCTTCTGAATCATCCAAAAAGATGTAAACCTAGTACAAATTCATCTTACATTATGGTCTTCTTCTGGAAATGACTTTATATAAAATAAAACCTGGCATTTAGATTGAAAAATATGACAATCTCAGTATCTCATGAAATATAAATAAGCCCTAACAACAGGCAGCATATGACAAAACAAAAAGCTTCAGACATAAAGTCAACAGAAGGGTAGGAATTCATCATGGTCATACATTAATTAGTTTTACTAACTTAAATGCTTCTTTGAAAATATCTATAATCTAGGTCAAAATAGATCTATCCTATTCACCCATCAAAAAGAGATGTACATCTTCTTGTTTTTTACTCTTCCATGGTTGCAGATTTATACATATTTTGTGAATAAAAGGCATTGCAAAAGGACTTTATCTAATATACAAAATGTTCTGAAATACTCAGTATCTAGCAAGGCTACATAGCTCAGAAATATGATCTGATATTTAGCAAACATGAAACATATTGTCTATGAAATTTCTTCCATAAATTTGGAACAAAAGCTTTTAAAGAAAAATAGCTTTAATAAACTCTCTAAAGTCACTTTTTATGTGATTCAGAAAATTGTGAAAAATGACCCTAATGCAGCTGACTTCATTTGGTTTCAGAATTAATTTTAAATTAAAGTGTTTGATCAGTTATGGAATAGGCTCTTATTCAACTTCTCAGTCTCAATTAAAGTTACTTGAATCCAAAGATATGAAGCAAAGAATTTACCTTTGGTTTCAAATTGTAGTTGAATACCATTAGATTTAAAACTCATAGTAAAACTTGCATAATTGTGTATTAGTTTTCCATTGCTGTATTACAAATTCCCACAAATTTAGTAGATTTTAGCAATATTCACTTCTTATCTCACAGTTTCAGATGACTGGAGCAGTCATGATAGGGTTCTTCACTTGGGGTCATAAGGCTGGAATCCAGGTGTTGACTGGAGTTGCATTCTGATCTGGAGCTCAGGATTCTCTTCCTAACACATTCAGATTGTTGCCAGAATTTGGTTCCTTACAGTTATAGGATGGAGGTTCCTGTTTTCTTGCTGGCTGTCACCTAAAGGCCACCCAATATTTCCTGCCAGATGGCCCTCTCCACAACACTGAAGTTGGCCCCTCCAAGGCCAGAAGAATCACCTGCACTTTGAATCTCTTTACATCTTTTAAGGGCTTGCCTGATTAGAGAAGGCCCAGCCCAATAATCTTGCTTTTGATTAACTCAAAGTCAGTTGATGAAGGACATTGTGATTGTACAGACTAGGCACACAGGAGAAGGGAATGGTAGAATTCTGTAACTGTAGGTGCTTTTATAAAAATAACACTACCATAAAATGCTACTACATTTTATAAAAGATTAGACTATTTTTGTTTCTTGAAACAACAGGGTTATTTCAACAACATTTACTTGCATACATAACCGGCATAAAATGTGTACACTTCATTACCAAAAGCCATTGGATACCATATCATTTAGTCAAGTTCTGAAGCATTCCTGCTATGAAAATGTTTTTTTGCTCTCCCAAATGTAAGCACACTATGCAACCAGAGAACAAAGAAATCACTTTTGGTTAGGTCAGCCCCTCCCTCCCTAACTCAACCACAAGGTCTAAGGGCATGCATACAAAACATCCAGATGCTGTGCCAGGCTGGAAGACATTGAGTCCACCATGGGATGGAAATGGGAATTCATAATGCTCTGATAAATACGGTGCCCATGTGCTAGCTGCTGCCTCTCACAGTATCCTGAGCACTACAGTGGCAACTCTTTTCCACAACTTCTCTATACTTTCCTGGCTCATTGAACTGGGTTACTGACACATTTTTGTGATACACTCTATGGCCTGTATCTTTGAATAACCTCATTGTTATGGGTCTCTTACCACTTGCCTTAGATTTGGCCAGGCTCTTCCATGTGGAGCTGCACACTCTCTTCCATGTCCTTGGTTCCTGTTCCCATCTTGTTCCCTGGAGTTAGAATAACCAGAACCTCGCTTCAGTTATCACCTCAGCTGGGCACCATGGCTCACACTTGCAATCCTAGCACTTTGGGACACTGAAGTCGAAGGATCACATGAGCCCAGGAGTTCAAGACCAGCCTGGGCAACATAGCAAGACCCTGTCTCAACAAAAAAAGGTTTTGTGGATTTTTGTTTGTTTTTGTTTTTGTTTTTTTTAATTAGCCAGGTATGGTATCACATGCCTATGGTTCTAGCTACTCAGGAGGCTAGTCAGAGGATCACTTCAGCCCAGGAGATGGAGGTTACAGTGAGCCATGATAGCACCACTGCACTCCAGCCTGGGTGATAGAGTGAAGTCCTATCTCAAAAAAAAAAAAAAAAAAAAAAAAAACACCACTTACCTAGATTTCTGTTATCTTGCTCTTCCTTTAGAATTGAGCCTTTTTGGATAAAAATACCAATCAGAATAGCAAAAGTAGCAGTGATTTATTTAGTGCCAACCATATGCAAGGTACTCAGCTGCATATTTTACATTTATATAAGACTTTCAACAGCTTTTGAATAAATTATTATCTTCGTGTTACTTATTAAAAAACTGCAGCTCAAAGAGATTATGTTACTAGCACTAGATCACCTACCTGATAGACATAAAGGCTGGAATTCAAACTTGGGTTGAACTATTCCCAAACCGCAAGTCCTTTCCTTTTTAATTAGGAGAGAATACTATTTGTTACCCAAACCAGGACACTTTTGAGACTAGAAGAGGGTCTCATTAATAATTGTAATTAATGATTATTATAATTGTTATGATAACAATCAAAATTAATAACAATGGACATGAACCAAGCCTCTTCCAGGTGCATCAAAAGGTATAATTTTCTTTTTTTTTATGTCCACTTTAAAATTTTATTTTATTTTATTTTATTTATTATTATTATTATACTTTAAGTTCTAGGGTACATGTGCATAACGTGCAGGTTTGTTACATATGTATACTTGTGCCATGTTGGTGTGCTGCACCCATCAACTCGTCAGCACCCATCAACTCGTCATTTACATCAGGTATAACTCCCAATGCAATCCCTCCCCCCTCCCCCCTCCCCACTTAATTGTAGATATAACACCCTGAATATCCCAGGCCCTGTTTCTTCAGTAAGAGACCTTTTAGTGACCAATCCAACAACTGGAGTGACTTTCTCAAGTGAATCTCACCTTTATCCCCTTCCCCCTTGAGCAATAATGCACAGGTCACAGCATGCCTCAAGGCTATGCCTATTAAGCTATTTCCTGTTAGTCTAAAAAAAATAACATGAGTTTGAACTTAGTTGTAAAGCTTCGCAAGTCATTTTTACATTCTTCAATTTGTTTACCTGTAGCTCCTTTTCCCAATCACTAGCAAGATTTCTCAATTGCATCCTAGAGACAAAGGAAGCTTCAGAATAACTGAGAATTTTCTCTATTAAATCTATACACACAGTTTCTAGCACAATGATAATCCCAAAAGAAGTTTTCAAAATGTTTAGGGATTGTGATAAATGTAGACACACACATAAATATAATATCTTTGTGCAGATAAAGTCACATATATGTAGACAGCTTTTACGTAGGCTCTCTCATATCTAGATCCATACAGAGCATAAATATTTCTATATTTCATTTTAAGAATTCATTATTATATAAAAGTCTCATGAGTTGGAGCTATGGTACAACATTGCACATGGCTCAGTATGCAGTGAGAACACTATAGAGAATACAAATAAACTAATTTCAACTAGTATGTAACCCCTAAGTCTACAGGTTCTGCAAATACTATAGTAATATACACAGTTAATTTCAGTTTCCTTTTCTATAAGTAATTTTTAAAAGGCATTCTATGGATTTTCTAATACTTTGAGATTCTCTTTTAGAAAGAGTTATGTGGATTTTTAAGCTAAGAAAATGCTATTTTAGGAAATGATCCTTTACCTGTGCTTCCTAAAAATACTTAATTTCACATTCCTAAGACATTTCACTTCCCCAGGGACTCTCATTCAATTCTTTGCATTTCTCAAACCCCTGAGGGAGCAAATACAAATTACCCTGGGATATTTCTTATTGATCTAGCCTTGCCCTCCATAGAAGACAAGAACACAATAACTGAATTGTCTTTATAAATTATAGAATTAAAATATAAGTCTTCCATGTAATTTTCCATCTTATTATTGTGGTTAAGCAGTAGTTAAGATTCTCCCATAGGAAAAAATCTACATTCAAATAAATGTGGGAGACATTATACTTTCCATTTCTTCTCTCAGTACTTATTACTGTCTTAGAGCTTTTGAGAAGTTTGGCAATAAAGAACCCAAAAGAAATTTGACTATAAAATCCTTTTCCCAAAACATCTTCAAGGATCTCACTGGGCTGCAATTACATGGAATTCACTTTGGGAAATGTTCTTTTAAATGACAAAAAAAAAAAAACTTTAGACTGGTTTAGTGTGTGATCATGTCTCCCACTACAGACAAAGGAAAATTAAAACACAGAAATGCAGATACATATAAAACTGAAACACCTCCTCCTACCTAAGCCCTAAGGAGGGAGGCTGAGTCATAAACTATATTGAGCAAGGGGCAAATCACAGCACTGGAAAGTCCCTTATGGTGAAGTCTGGGTAATACCATAAGGAGATATTTCCCAGCTGCCCTGGGACTGGCATCTACAACAAGAACACCTTAATGTCAATTACCCATTATCTGGAAGTAGAGGTAGAACCAGAAACCCTGCATGGATCTTTAAAAGGAGCAACTCAGCAAAGTGGCAAGGGTAAGTTTCATGGTCAACATCAGAGCAGGGGCAATGTCAGGGCAGAGAGCAAGGTGAAGTTTGTTTTCACTGTAATGCTGAAAGGAAAGTTTCATGTTGACCAGCAGTGATAGTGATGAAGCAAATAGGTTGGTGAAGGACAGTTGATGGGGCCAAATCTTCCAGGTGTTTCTTAGAAGACACCTGCAGGAAGAACCTCAGCCAGAAAATCCAGCAGCAAGGAGGTGACAATTCCCAGGGCCAAGTGGAAATGAGGAGTCATCAGAAAGATGGATAAGAAGTAGCTGCTTAACCATGATTTGTCATTTGGGAAAAACATATGTTCACAGTATGGAGTCTATTTGCAGCAGAAGGAAATCAATATTCTCCTCTTTTTTCTTTCCAGAGTCCACCCAAAAACGCTTATCAAAAAATTCTGTGCCTGGCACCCGTGGCCCCTTTCACAGGGTTTGAATGGGCTTTCCAACGGTGGTCCCCCTGCTCATTTAAAGGAGGATGCCTAGGGCAGGATTTCTCAACCTCAGCATACTGGCATTTTGAGCCAGATTAATAAATATTTGCTTTGGATGGCTAGCCCACATTGTAGAATGTTGAGCAATGTCTCTGTTTTCTATCCATCAGCTGCTGATAGTACCCCTTCAATTGTGACTACCGAAAAGAGCTGTGGATATTGCCAAATGTTTTCTAAGGGGTAAAATTCACCCCCGGTTGAGACTAGAGAAAGGCTATAAAACTCTCAGTAATTTACATGAAAGTAAAAACTGGACTGTATTTATAACAGTAACCATTAGCAGGAGGTTTGAGGTTGAGGTTAAGGGAGTCGTGGTGGGAATTTGAAATCCTCTTCCACATTCACCTGTTACATCCGAAAAGTTGATTACATTTAGGGGAGTTTTATCCAACATTTGTTAGTTTGATATTATTTATTGTGTGTTGTTTTTTGCCATGTCTCAGTTATCCATTGCCTAGGCTAATTTTTTTCCTCAGTGAGGTTGCCAACTTTTGTGTGAGTGGTGTTAGGTAAGTAGGTTCATCTGTCATAGACTGGGTTAGCCTGAAGCATATCCATTCAATGGGAAGTAGGACATACATGTGTATGTCCTAGAGGATTCTAGTGGTTATGGTTTGTGAAGGGAAATATACATTGTTCATGGTCATCTATGCTAGAGGATAAACCTATGGTAATAGGTGTAAATTAACCACAATTGCAGAGTGTAATGAGGTTTGTTGTTTCAGTAAATTTATGGGGAGAGACAACTCTAGAAGTTATTTTCAGATAGAATCAGCAGATGTAAATTTGTTAAGTTGGAAGGATGTTTTATAACTGTCACTACAAAGAATGCAGATTTAGGATGGGATCAAATGAGAGGCCAGAAGCTAACACATGGACTGGAATTGGAAAATAGCTGACTGGTATCCCAAGATGTAGGCTGAATACATAACAGCTAGGCTTTAATTTCACTTTTCTGTTTATTTGTTCTGCAGTGTTTGTGTGTTTGTGTGTATGTGTGTGTGCGTATGTGTGTGCATATATCTATGTGTGTCTAAACCAATACATACATATATTAGAAATATATAAAAAGATGACAAATATATATATGTATTTTCTGTATATCTGCCAACATACCCTGACACACGGCAATAACAACATGACCTGAAATTTATAGCCTTTTACTCCAAAAATTCTAGTATCATAAATTTCAAAAATCACTGGATCTAGATGATGGATATGTGCGATCATTTTACTGTTTCGTATCCATTTTTTTATTAGTTTGAAATTTCCATGATACAAATAATTTTTTTTTAAAGTCAATTGACACTGTTTTCTGCAAAATTATGTGATGTGGTTTGGCTCTGTGCCCCCATCCAAATCTCATCTAGAATTGTAATCCCCAATTACAAGTCTAGTGAGGGGCCTGGTGGGAGGTGACTGGATCATGGGGGTGACTTCCCCCTTTCTGTTCTGTAATAGTGACTGAGTTCTTACCAGATCTGGTTGTTTGAAAGTGTGTGGCACATCCTGCTTCTTTAGCTCTCACTCTCACGCTCTCTCTCGGTCTCTGTCAATCCTACAGCAATGTAAGATGTGCCTTGCTTCCCCTTCACCTCCTGCCATGATTATAAGTTTCCTGAGGCTTCCTCAGCCATGCAGAACTGTGAGTCAATTAAGCCTCTTTTCTTTGTAAATTACCCAGTCTCAGGTAGTTCTTTACAGCAATGTGAGAATGGACTAATACACTAGGTATTCTATTTGGCAGCATATAACAGTTGCACTGTTTAAGCAGAAGGATACATATTTTTTGCAAGGCCAAAGTCACATTCCTAGTTGAAACTTTCAAAAACAATGTAAAATTTCCATGATATTGTAAACACTTAGTTATTCAAACTATATTTTAGATCATAGTTATGAACTTTCTAAAGAAATTGTACTTCTCTTGCATGCAATACATTTTGGATTTGAGCCTTTCATTTTATTAAAAGGCAAAGTAACTATGCCATCTTGCTCTTTATGAAAATTCAATTACATTGAAAATCAACTAGAGAATACTGCCTCTGAGTTTAAGGTGATTTAGCAAGCCAAAAATGTATGCAGATTATGAGGGAAGAAATTAGACAAAATAATAATGGCAACTATAATCTGCTCATCACTTGAGGGTTTACGAATCACTTTCATGTAAATAATCTTACTTTTTACATCCAATGTTCTACCTCCTGCCCCCTGACCTTCCAACCTGCCAAATAAGATTTCACCAGTCCATGAGTAAAATCAGAAGAAACTATTTAAGTATTTAATGGTAAACTACATTCACCAATATACAGATTTTTTTTGTCCCTAGATTACATAATTCATATGAAAAATGTGTATGACCTTCAAACACTCCTATCCCACCATTCAAGCAATCAAGTCACAGTTAAGAACCAAAAAAAATCTGCTGTTTGGGATTCTATATAAAGGACTGGCAGTTCTATCTTAACCCATCTCACATGGAATTCCCATATCGCTTAACTATAAAATGATGCAATTAGACGACAGTAGGGAAGTGACATTTTGCACATTTCTAGACTCCTGTCCAGCTTCCTGCCTTGAAAGGCATTTGAAGGAGCTATACTAAATCAAACTATAGTGCTCAAACATGGGTCTGCAGGTTGTGAATTCTATACATTGCCCTCTCTCCTCATGTTCATAAGGTGACCTGCTCATAGTGCCCTTCAAGTTTCCCAGTGCTCCTTCCTGGTCTACTAATTGTAATGAACTATCAGACATTTTAATATTACAAGAAAGAGTTCAAAATAAGTGGAAAACTTCATGTATTTCACTGATTGACCAAATCTGCCAAACGATATTTTATCAGATCAATTTTGAGAGACAACCCACTTACTGAAATAAAAAACATTTATGTCTCCACTGTTCTACTTTATTCTTGATTAAATTAAATTCAAGAAGCTTAAGAACATGGAATACATTAGCCAATATTAGACTATTTTCCATATGATTAAAAGCTTACTTAATGGTACCATAAAAAAAGGTCCTTGCCATGAGCCAACTGACCATATGTATTAGGTGAAATTCCAGAAGATTAACAATTGATTTTCCAAGCACAAATTGTGCAGGTAAGTTGCAACTCCAAAGACAATTCGTACTTTAAGGCAAGGACTATAATTAACAAACTAACATATTTAAAAAATGTGCAAAGGCAAAAAATGAATCTGGTTCAAATTCTTGAAAAAGAGACCCAGAGCAACAAGTTAACAATACAATTGCTAAGGTAATATCAATTGTTTAAGAAAGAGAAATAATTGCAAGAAGGAACTAGACTCAACAGACTGATCTCAGGTTTCCATTGTACATGCAGGATAACAAATCAATGAGGGCCTGTCAATTAAATTTGCCATATCAAGCAATTCCACACATAATTACATCATACATGAAACAGATGTGACTTCCTTCCAGGAAAACAAAAAGGTAGCAAAGAAATGCACTGGTTTAAAAAACACAGTCTTCAAAATAAGGTTACATATCTAATCCATAATGAAGACAGGTATAAAGTAAACAGAAGTTTGCCTAATGAAATTCTAACCACTTGCAAATGTAATATTTTACTTTTTAAATTTTATCTTTTCATGTTCTATTTTGGAATATTTCTCATTTAGGAGTGTCACATAAAGATATAATTTAGATTGGAGAGGATGGCTACTGTTTCCTTCAAGTTTTAGCTTATTAAAAACAGCAAACAACAAAAATTCTGACTTCCAGAATCACACTGACCCACAGAACACCTTTAGTGTTTGGCAAACAAGTTCATGAGATGCGGATAGAGAATGGGTTTCAATGGACTAGGTTGTACAGTGACCCCCTTGCTATCCTGAAGGATGAATCAATGCAGGCAGAAGTGCCTTGAGAAGGGAAGTTTGTGGAAGGAGCTTTATCATCTCTCTGGGGGTGTTTGATGGTCAGCATCCTCTGCCGGGTAACCTACAAGGAGGTGAGAGGGACAGCCAGAGGTCCCTGAACAGAGACCTGGGCTTTCCCCTTTTCAACCAAACCGTGCTTCTCTTTCACTCTCAAATACACTTTGAGCTCCAATAGAGGCTTGAATAATCCTTTTAAAAATGCCAAGTAAGTGGCCAGACGCTGTGGCTCAAACCTGTAATTCCATCACTTTGGGAGGCCAAGATGGGCGGATCACCTGAAGTCAGAAATTTGAGACCAGCCTGGCCAACATGGTGAAACTCCATCTCTACTAAAAATACAAAAATTAGCCGGGCGTGGTGGCAGGTGCCTGTAATCCCAGCTACTCAGGAGTCTGAGGCAGGAGAATCGCTTGAACCCGGGTGGCGGAGGTAGTAGTTAGCCAAGATGGCACCACTGCACTCCAGCCTGGGCGACAGAGCAAGACTCCGTCTCAAAAAGAATAATACAAAAACTAGCCAGGCATGGTGGCGCGTGCCTGTAATCCCAGCTACCCTGGGGGCTGAGACAGGAGAATCGCTTGAATCCGGGAGGCGGAGGTTGCAGTGAGCCAAGATCGCGCCACTGCACTCCAGCCTGGGTGACACAGTGAGACTCCGTTAAAAAAAAAAAAAAAAAAAAGCCAAGTAGGTATCCTAAAAGGGTAAAAAAAGAGGACCAGGAGTTGTAACTTTATTTAATTAACTTGTTCCCTTAACCACACAAAGGCATTAGAAAATACAACGTCTCCATCCAGGACTTTGGAGGAAACTTTCTTCATGGGAATTTTCTTTTCTTTTTATTATTATTATTATTATTATTATTATTATTATTATTATACTTTAAGTTCTAGGGTACATGTGCATAACGTGCAGGTTTGTTACATTTGTATACTTGTGCCATGTTGGTGTGCTGCACCCATCAACTCGTCATTTACATCAGGTATAACTCCCAGTGCAATCCCTCCCCTCTCCCCCCTCCCCATGATAGGCCCCGGTGTGTGATGTTCCCCTTCCCGAGTCCAAGTGATCTCATTGTTCAGTTCCCACCTATGAGTGAGAACATGCGGTGTTTGGTTTTCTGTTCTTGTGATAGTTTCCTAAGAATGATGGTTTCCAGCTGCATCCATGTCCCTACAAAGGACACAAACTCATCCTTTTTTATAGCTGCATAGTATTCCACTTCACGGGAATTTTCTTGTTCCCTAACCCAATTTTCCTAACCAGACCCTTCCCTTTCCTTCCCAAAGCAGCATATTGATCCTCCCTCTCCTTGCAGAGCTCAGCTTTCCCCACCTCTCTCTTACTTATGGGAAAAACCTACCATTCCCATGTGAGAAAGAAGTCTATTGATGTCTTCATGTCTTCGTGCATATTGCAAACTCTGCCACCTCAGACTTCCACAAAATGTTAATGATGAAAGTTTTCCTTTGTCCAGGCTTCCACTGTATCCGAGGGAAAGCCATGAGCTGTGTGCCATGAGTAGAAGAAGCCAGGAGAAGCTCCAGTCAAATGATGGTTGCAGCCATGTTCCTTTAGAATTGCCTAAGGAAAGGGAGTACAATCTCACAAGAGAAAAGTAGTTTCCATCACAGGGTCTTTCTCCTACCTGAGAAATAAGACATTGGCCTTATTGTGCTAGAATTGTTGTTTCCTTCCTGCCCTGCTTCAACTGGAAGTACTCCCCTCTCATATAAAGGAATAATGGCTCTCCTTGAGCCACCAATCACTGGGGGTACAAACACCAAATGGGTTCTCTCAGAGGCCAAATGCTCTCTGCAGTGGTGGGGAGGGGGAGATTTGGTTAATCTTGCCATGTACAGAGATTCCCTTTATGGAGCCTAAAATTGTGTTCTTAGAAATAGCAAAACACAACTACGGAATTGCTTGATCCATAGTTATTTTTGTGAACAAGGTTTTTGTCTCACCATAATGGCTGAGTTATTAATAAAATAGTTAGATAATGCAATCATAAAAATCGCAGGTCTGCAAATGATGAAAAACACCAGACCAAATACTTACGGTTATATTATTGTGAATAACTTAACTATCAACATAACTGAAGATTAATCCACCATTTCACCCTAAACATTCATTCATTCAGCGAAGATTTAAGGACATTAACTACAGGTTAAAGGGCAGGAAACAGAGAAGAAAGGCAAACAGATGGAGACTGAGCCGCCTATACTTAGTCCATACTCTTCTCTCCACCACCGCCCCTACCCCCGCACAAGCTCTCTGCTCCTGCCTTGTCTATTTTATTATTCCCTAAAGTCAGAAACTAATCACAGGAGCTGGAGTCAGCAGTTAAGTGCTGAGCTGGCTTCACATAAACAAAAGCTGCCATCAGAGACCTTGCGGAAGACACACCTCCCCTCCTTCCCTGAAGTCTCCCTGGTGTTTGCCATGGACCACTCTAAATTGTTGTGAGTAGTGCTGTGGTGTTAGTTTCTAGACGAGCATCTACCTTAGACATAAACAAACCAAGGGTGATTTCCCCTGTGATTGTGAGTCGTGTAGAAGACTATCCATGGGTCTTCTCCATGACAATGTGGCCCCACTTTATCACACCCCCTCCCCCCATTTAATTCGCTGGGAGAGTAGTAGCCAGTTCCTATGGTGAACACAGGTGGCAAACTTCCTCAGGGGTTACAGAGGGTTTCCCATGGAGGGTTTTTTTCAACAGTGAACTTTGGAGCAGGGAGGGTGAAGATCTGATAACGACAGAATGTTTCTCTCCGTCATCAAAATAATTACTTTTGTTGCTCTGAGTAGAGAATGGTGACCCTGTGGGGCCCTCTGTCTACTATTTGACAAAGAATGGCTAAGCAGTCCGTGACACCGGAGCAGAGCAAGAAGAGCGAGAGGATTCCATGGGTCAGCATCTATATTGGCAAAGGAAAAAAAGCTTTAAAAAGGCAAGTATAATTCTCAGCTCCCCAGAGAATTAGAGGCTGCTCCCAAATGCTCCCATGTTCATAACAAAGAATCTCCATAAGGCATATAGTTGGCTTTGGACAAACATATGAAAAAAATACATTCTCCTTGACAGGCGAAATTATTGGTGATCAAGCTGGTATGCACTTTCAACAAGAATATCTCACTTCCACGTTCCCCTTCCCTCCAACTGAATTCTTAAATCCATTTTATCTTTGCCTAGATTTTCTCCATCTCTTTCCTCCCTGTACGTGTTTGCCATTTGTTCACTAAGCTGCAAAGATTTTGTGTCCTTACCTTTGAAATAACTTGGACTTCAAAAAGGAAGATAAGTGGGTTTAGGAGCTGATAGGATCTCTGATACCTGTAGAATTCTGTGAGGTGGGTGTTATCTGCAGATGAAGGTATCCTCAGACCTATATCTGGTTTCAATTTTGTCTTCATTGTTTCCAATTCCAATGGCAAGCAATGGAGAAAACAAGATATTGATGGACAGGTTTGGGAAATATGACAGGATGCTGAAGAAACAGTAATTCTTCCATTGTTAATAGCCCAAGGCCCTGAAGTTAGAAGGACAGAAGAGGGAAGAAAGCTCCTTTCTCCTCTAAATATATTTCTTCTCAAACCCCATTCCAACACAAATACAGAGAAAGACACTGTGATGGGTATAAACTTTAAGGCAAAATTTTATTGTGAAGAAATGTAACTTTTTTTAAATAACTCCATTTCTACTCTGAGTCCCCATTCTACTGAGTGGTGAAAACTAAATTTTAGTCATCTCCCTATCCTGAGGTTACATATAAATTTTAGAGGGTTTACACAATGCGAATATTGGATATATGGCCTGGGAGAACATGCATCTGGCATCAGATGAGAGATTGTATCCCCATCAGATGGCTGGCCATCAGTCCACCAGACAGGTGTCAGCCATGCTTCCTGATGGCAGGTGCGCTTGGGTCCAGCTCATTCTCAGCACTTCTGTACTCTTCTGGTTTCATGGACCCATTCTGCAGCTTTTACACCAGATAGTGCCATGGAAATGAAGCTACCTGCAGCACCATCTAACTTCTGTGCCACTTTGGGCCACCAGGAATTGTTATTTTGTACTGCACTAAACTGGGGAAGATAAACTCCCCTGTCAGACTGAAGTCCCTCTTCCTAAACCCATCATGGAGGCATTTGCTCTCTGGCGCTCTGCAACGTCCACACTCTGCCCAGGAATCAAGGCCTAGGTCTTCTCTGCCCTTAGGCCCCAAAACGTATCTGGGATTAATATTAACCTCCCAAGGACTAGCTTCATAGGAAGTGCAGGAAATATTCCTCCACCTTGTTAAGGGCCCAAGACTGTTCTCACTTCCCGGCTGATGCTCTATCCTGCAGATCAGAGGACCCTTATCCTGTCTGATCACAAGAGAATCCTGATATGTTCTCTTTAATAGAGTCTCCCAAACATCATGTTCTTCACCTTTCCTCTCTGAAAGCTAAGCTGGACTTTCAAAATTCAAAACCTGGAGGAAAAACTTAAGTTTGATTTTTCTCTTTCGGTTCTTATCCCTTCTCCAAGAAGTTAATGAACTTAGAATGGGAGAAGGAGCACTAAGCAAAAGGAAGAACTATGCTGGAAGAAAATACACACACACACACACACACACAAAAATATATATTTACATGTGTATCCATATATACTAGGTATTACATATATTATATACACTATATGTACTATGTAATATATGATATGTTATATAGTACATATATAGATTAATATATAATATATGTAGAGTATAGTTTCCTGACACCATTGCATTCTTAATTAAAACCTAAAAACCTAAATCACCACACAGGGAAGCTTTACCAGCCCACTTATCCCGTGTTTTTCTACCACAGTGGGAGTCTGGCACAATAACAGTAGTAGGTAAGAGAGAATACCAAAACAAAAACAAAAGGAATAAAAACCAAAAACCCTGCCTAAAGTGTTCTCCTCTCTACAAATAAATGACTATGGGAATCCCCCCAAGAGACTGAAAAGAAAGTTGGTTCCAACTCCATGCAGCAGGAAAGAAGCACAGGATTTAACCTGAAAGCTCAGAAACCAAATCTTAATAAAAGTGAAGAATTTTAAAATCAAGATTTCCAAAAGGCAGTTCAAAAATAGCCGATTTCCTTTCTGTATAGCCGATTTTTATGTATATCTGAACACAGTAAATAATAACATTTTGAAACTGTCTGGTCATTTTATTTAAAGCCAATACCCCCAAAGTATTTTTTCCTTGTTTCTCTTTGCATCTACATTTGCTAAGCATTCCATATGTTCTGCTAAAATCATACATTTCTCTTCTCTCTAACCTTTCAGGTGTTTCTAATATCTGGACATCTGGCATGCAGACTCTGAGAGGTGCCTCTGCTATATGTTCTCACTCTCTCTGTCTCCATCTCTGCATCATTGATCCATCCTATCAATCATCTCTCTCTCTGTCTCTCTCTCTCTCTCTCTCTCTTTCTGTCTTCATAAGACTCATGCCTCTCTTCTCATAAAATTTGTTGAACAGTAATACTTAATGAATATTTGCCTCCCCTGAGCAACTGACCATAAGCTCCACTGGGAAAAGACTGAATCTGTGGCATTCACCACTGTCTCCTGGGGTCTAGCAGAGGTGGTGGCATGTGTCAGGGATAAGTATACAGGTTCAATGAGTGAATAGTCCTCCCTAAGAGTATTGGGTTATCTATTCCTTGGGATTGTAACTCTATTACAGTTTCTACCTTACCCTCCAACAGCCACAAAGCACACGGTTCTCTCTATAGCATCTCCCAACACACTAGCTCACATGTTTGCAATGTGCTGGCACACATTCCTGTCTCAAAAGCCCCATCTCAACTCTCATTCTCCCGCTCAAGAAATGCACATGAGCTTCAGTGATGATACTGTGTGAAGTACTTCAAATTGGTTCTATTTTTAAAATCATTTGAAAAAGTTTGTACTTTATTTATTAATGGTAATAATGTGTTTATGATTCATCTCGCAGCTAATAATGACACACCCCCTGCTGAGACACAGAAGTTGAGAGTAGCTGCTCTAGATCTATGCTTCCAAACTTTAGTCACCTGCTGATTTTGTTAAAAGGCAGATTCTAATCCAGTAAACCTGGATTGGGGCCTGAAATTCAGCATTTTTAATATGCATTCCCATAAGATGTCCTTTCTGTACTTCATAGACCACACTTTGAGTAGGAAGGTATGATTACTGCTCATCAAACCAACTGTTATAAAGCCTAGAAAACGTACAGCTAGACAAAATGTTTACATCTATCCTAAAGATACATTTCTATACTTTTTTAACTTTTCTCTCTACTTCCACTTTACACACTTAATGCTACAATGAACTCTATATGTCTCCTTGCACACGGAAACAAGAGTTTCTCTGGGCTTCTGTCCAGAAGTAGAACCCCTTCTGCACGAGGGGACCTATATCTCCAACTTAATGTGCTCTACTCAGAAGCTTACCAATCTGCCTACCCAAAGGCAGCATGTGTAATTCTGCTCATAGAGCTCCTCCATAGGAACCTAAATATAAAATTTACCGATAGTTGACTTCATCTTTGGGAAGAACGGGGCTGGAATCACAGAAGGGTATCCAGGAGGCTTAAATTTCTCAAAAATTTATGATTTCATTAAAGGGAAATATGACAGAATATGGGTATTTGAAAAATACTTGGTAGCTAAATGCAAGTTCATTATAATATTATTCTCTATACTTTTCTATAAATTTCAAATATTCCATAATTTTTTAAAAGACTAAGACCATTACAATACTGCAAATGAGGTATTTTTGTTGTTTTGGTTTTTCATTTATCTTACAGAATGAGAAAGAAAAGAAGGTAGAGGTAACAGAAAAGCAGGAAATCTTATCAGCAAAAGAAATTCTATTATTATCTTTCAAATTTTGATTTTCATTCAATCTTTTGGGGAAAATTACCTCACATACTTTAGATTTTCTTTTTCCTCAGAATTCACAAGTTCTTCACTCTAGAATGAAAGAGAAAACCAAGAGGGTGGATCTTTCACAAAGTGCCTTAAACTGGCTTTTTTTCTAGAAGAAAATTAGATTGAGCCCAAGGGAGAAAGGTGTCTCCTGGTAAACACCAAATTTAGAGCCCATTCTTACTGCTAAGCTCTAATTATGTTGTCACTATCTTGCCTTTGGTACTTCGGGGAGAACTGATTTAATTCTAAGAGACTCCCTGAAGCTCATACCAACTGACTCATCTTTCTTTATTCCTTCTGAATGTCTCTCTTTTGATGTTCTATGCCTATTTGCCCATTTTTAAGATACTAGAGTACAAAATTTGTTCTAGAATAAATTGTTCCAAACAAAAGAATATCAGGAGGTCACACTATAGATTCCTGAACTGTACTAGAAAGATAAACAAAAGGGGACTGATATGACTCCTATTCAGAGATAATGAGTTACTTTTCCAGTGTTCACTCTTCATCCAACTCAGGAATACCCTTTCTTCTCTGATATCTGCTACCTTCCAGTATATTAAGAGTTTACTTAACAGAGTTGTAGGTGGCGAACACATGGGGAATTTTTCTGCTACATCCACATTATATCATGTCATCTTTACCACATTTCTATTGTTTTTTAAATTACACTTCTATGTTATTTACAATTTTGAATCAAAGTTTCCAAATGTTAGAAATCTAAAAAGACCTTGGTTTAAATTTGGGGAAATAGCCACAATAAAATTCCATAACTTGAAATGATCTGAAGAGCAAATGAAGTCATTGGTAAATATAACCAGAACTCATTAAACCACACACATTTTAATGCAAAAATAATTTCGATAATAATGTATGACAATTAAATTAAATGTTTACTTTCCATTTAATCTCAAACTTCCAGTAATATTTTTGGATGCCATTTCGTATCATTTTGTTTGTACAATAAGTTATACTTCCTGGAGAGGAATTAATTTTGTTTGCTTTTCATGCAGATTTTTATTTGCATCCATCCTTTTTTTTCTATCTACCCATTTATCTGTGTGAAAGATGTGTTGACATAAAATATTTTATTACAGAAGAAAAATCTTTATATAGTTTATCATTCTTCAGCAGCTATGGAAAGTTGTGTTCTATTGTTATATTGCATTCCTCTCATTTTCACTCATTGCCTAGGAAACCTCCAAATTACTTTTCTTAATTCTAAAGTATCAGAGCCGCTGTTTCCATGAAATATTCATACGTGCAGACTGAAATATTAGCATTAATATAGTAGACATGAGAAAATTAATAAATTAGATCTTATTGAGCCATAAGTTTTCCGAAAAAATAAAAAATCCTGAAACTTGCCACTCCCATTTCTTTTCAGTGTTTTTTGGCAGCTATGTAATTCCCTCTCCTTTTACAGACTTCTGACTCTTTTCCTGATATGACAGAAACACCTCCCAGCTCCCAGTGTCTCTGTCACTGTCTTCCATATAACCTGAAATCACCATCTTTCATTCCCTATTCATTTATAAAAAATGTCTGTGTCTTTTCCTTTCATATTTTTGGACCCTGAACACAATATCTTAAAAATATGCTGTGCATCAGGCATCCAGAATAAGAAAATATTACTAATGCTGCAGCTCTCCAAGTATGTTCAGATTCACTTTCTTATGCATGTTTTCCTAGATCATCTGGAAGGAGAAAATGTAGTAGAGCAAGGAGAGTGTGGGTTGTAGACCAAGAAAGACCTGGGTTCAAATTCAGCCTGCACCTTGTTCTGTGACCCTGAGCAAGTTATTTACTCTTCTGAGTCTCATCTGGTCATGAAGAATCATTAAATGAGATAGCATAGGAAAAAACATCCAGTATGTACTAGACACAGGGCCACATTCTAGAGTTTTGGTATATTCATAATGTACCTTACAGGATGTTCGAATAGTGTTTACTGCCTTCTTTCTTGTTAACACGACCCTCTTTTCCTCAATTACTATTTTGCTGAAGGACTTCCCTTCATTGTGCAAGCACAATTTCAAGTCATCTGACACACGTTTTAGCTTAGGTTCTAAATTTACCTTTGGGCAAGGGTATGTGTCTAAAATAACTAAAGTATAAAATAATTGAGAGACAGGGAAGCAGAGATTCCAATGGAGAAATACATTTCAGATATGAAACTTTTCTAGAACAATGAAAACAGGTATTTCTACTGAATCTGTCATTAGTGGATCCACGCAACTTTCTCCATATCAATTCCTTGTCTATGAGTACCTTGCATAAATATGGGATGAAGGAAACACCATTTACTTTACTTTTTCTTCATTAATTAATTTGTTTATTTCAATAGCTTTAGGGATACAAGTGGTTTTTGGTTACATGGGTGAACTGTGTAATGATGAAGTCTGGGCTTTACCTGTACCCGTCACTTGAATAGTGTACATTAAACTCAATAGGTGACTTTTTATCCCTCATCCCCCTCTGCCCTCTCCCTTTCTGAGTCTCCAGTGTCCATTATTTCACTCTGAATGCTTTTGGGTACCCATAGCTTTGCTCCCACTTTATAAGTGAGAACATGTGGTGTTTGGTTCCTAAGTTGTCTCACTTAGAATAATAGACTCCAGCTTCCTCCATGTTGCTGCAAAAGACATTATTCTACTCTTTTTTTAAGGCTGACTAGTATTCTATGGTGTACATATATACCACATTTTCTTTATCCACTCATCAATTGGTGGGCTCTTAGGTTGAGTTCATATCTTTACAATTGTGAATTGCGTTGCAGTAAGTATATGTGTGTAAGTGTCTTTTAAATATAATGACTGCTTTTCCTTTAAATAGATACCCACCTTTACTTTTCTTAGTCACATTTGCTTCACTGGATGAGGAAGGGCCATTCACAGTTCTCTCAATGTGAAGAATGAGTTATGAACTCTAGGCCACCATAAAACTAGGCCACTCTTCTAGGAGCTCAAATCACCGAAACAAATTTTTATGATACAATAAGATAAGTAGATTAATACAGATTAATACAGTTCGTCTAAGTAGATAGCACATTAGTACTAAGTAGATTAGTAAAAGTGTATACGGCTGTGCAGTCCAATAGGGTAGCCAATGTACACACTACCTCCAAAGACTTGCTAAGAAAAAAAGACAAATATCATTAAAAATTAGTTGTTATGAATTATAATATTTTTTAATTATTAAATTGAATGTTAATATCAATGTTTATGTTAATTATTAATACTTAAGTTGATACATGTTGAAATATTTTAATATTTGAGTTAAAATATATTATTAAAATTAAATGCAAATGATTCTTTTTTCCTTTTCAATGTGGCTATTAAAATTTTTAAATTACATGTATGGCTTACATTTGTGGCCTTAATTATATTTCTTCTAGACAATGATGATCTAATATCTTACTGCTACCCTTTTAGATACCAAGCATCCCCCAAAAAAGATACCTGAGGGCTCTGGTCACCCCCAAAGCTTCAAATGCTCATTTCACCTTTTTATTTTCATACTCTTGTTTCAGAGAAAGCCTCTTTTATGTCCAACATGAATAGGCAACAGCTCCCAAGGGAAGCCTGTCTTTCTCTGTCCACCCAATTCATGCCCTCCACTGCTTCCTGAGTTACTTTCTTCAAACAGCAAACTTATGAACATACCCCCTATTTAAGAACACTTTATTTGCCACACAATGTCCAAACCCCCCATTTCTAGGCACTATCTGTAATGTTCAGTGGCCTTCTGTAGCTCCCTAAATCCAGCCAGTTACTTACCCATCATCTCCCAGCAACATTTCTCTCCTACTTAGGTGCTTTTATTCTCTATTTTCTCTGCACTTCTGTGCTTTTATTTCTCTGTTTTGGAAAACCCTCCTGACAAAATATACCTGTGACCACCTTGCCCAGACTACAATATTCATTCCAATTTCAGCACCTCCTTCATGAGCTCCAGGTCCAAGATTAAATCTCTCTCCCTCTGGGTCCCTATGGGTTTTTGCTGGCACCTCTTTGATGGCACTTTCTACATGACACCTTGTGATAGAGTTCATTGTGTATAGTTACTTCTCAAAACTGAATGTACCTTTAGAGTAAGGTTTATTTATATAGCCCTCAGGACAAAATCTTACACCTGGCAAATGTTTGAATGAAGTGGAATGTAATTTGAAGTCTGCAAGGTTATCAAAAGAGGGAGAGTCCATTCTGTGATACTCACGGTGTTTGGCCCAGAGCTCACAGCAATCTAAAATGATTTGTAGGTAACTGGCATTTCTGTAGCTAACCCACTTGCAAATGATGTGTGGTAACACAGCAACAGGAAACTCCACACAGCAGTCATTTTTTATCCTGACTTTTCAGTTAAAAGGATTCACAGACTGACAACTAGTGACAGAGAAGTCATTGCAGAGCTCCTGATTGGCAGGGTCATCCTACCACCTTTCAACATCTGCTTGCTTACCAGATGGGACTATGTCACACTTTAAAACATGACTCATTTGGTACATACAGAGGGAAAACTAAAGCAAAAAAATAACAGCTTAGAAATTTACCCAGAAGAAACATTCCAGAATAAAGGGTAACATTAAGAAGGCATCAAGAGGGCCTACATGGCGATTAACTTTATCATAGAGCCAGGATGAATTCTAACTTTATCATAGAGCCAGGATGAATTCTATTTGTGCATTTTGTGTTCTCGATTGGACTGTACACTCCAAGAGGCCTGAAACCATGTCTTATACATCACTTTGTTTAAGTATTTACCTTACTGTTGGGTAGATATTAAGGTCCATACTATTCTTTTGAACAAGGAAACTGTATTTTAATCTAGCTAGTGACCATCCCATAATAAGAGACCCCACAATTTGTTTCAGGCTAAGCAGTTGCTTTAAATACATTTTTTCTGAAAATATGATACATATAAATCATGGAATACCATGCAGTCATGAAAGTATAAGATCATGTCCTTTGCAGCAACACAGTTGGAGCTGGAAGCTGTTATCTAAGCAAACTAATTCAGGAAGAGAAAACCAAATACCATGTCTCACTTACAAGTGGGAGCTAAACATTGAGTACACATGAACACAAAGAAAGGAACAACAGACACCAGGGCCTACTGGAGAGTGGAGGGTGGGAGGAGGGTGAGGATCAAAAAACTAACTATTGAGTACTATGCTTATTACCTGGGTGACAAAATAATCTGTACACCAAACCCCACGACATGCAATTTACCTATATAACTAACCTACATGTGTACTCTTGAACCTAAAATAAAAGTTAATAAATAAAGAAATAAAATTACAAGTGAAAAAAATACATTTTTTCTTAATAAAGTGTGGAGAATGAACTTCCATAACCTCAGCAATCTCAAAAATAGGCAGAGATATTATTTCCCTTGTTCATCTGTGAGAGAGGATACAACGCCACAGACAAATTATGGAGGAGTAGAAAATATACAAGTATTGAGACTTAGTAATTTCTAAAATGAAGGTACGCTTATCCAGATTATAGTGTCTCTTTAGCTGATGTGGAGCAGTGGATCTTTCCAAGAGTCACAATCTCATGGTCGAGGCATTGCCTCATGACCCTGATGGAGACGGTAGACAGGTGGGGAATCTAGTCTTGGTTTCAGGGACATCATTTTTGTCTGACATTCCTAATATAAGCCAATAGCTTTGTATATCCATCAATTAGAAGAAAGAAATAAAATAAAAACCTACCAAAGTATATGAGCTCTGCTAAGGAGTATATGTTTTGGAGCAGGCTCCTATCTCAGCAGAAGTTTGAAAATAAACCAGGAATGCTACAGAACTCTTTCTTACGGTCTCAGTGAAAAAAAAGTTAGGGAAGAGGTATCCCCCTCAGTTGATAGAGAGATAGACAGAGCAAGGATGTGATAAAGCGCTCTCAAGGAGTTATGTATTTTATGGGAACTCACAAAAAACTTAACCCTTCTGAATGGAAGGATCAGCGAAAATTTCACAGAAGGACAACAGGCACCTAACACAGCTAAGAAATCTTAATCCCAGTTGCCAAACACTGTTTTGAATGTTTTGAGTGGAGCCTGGCTCACATTGATCACGGCCTAATCCAGGGATTGAGTAAAATCTTCAGATTCTGCAGCTAGGTGAGAACAGGGCAGGCCAATACTCATGGTGGGATTTTGTTTTGAAAGAGCAAGAAATCTGTCCTCACAAACATGTGAAAAGAGAAGTAAATGACATTTGCTCTTCAATTTAAGCTTCCCATAGAAATTGCTTTTTCTCATAAAGTAGTTAACAACAACAACAACAAAAAAAGGTTGAAGCTCTTTCCCATCAACTGGGCAACACTAATATTATCTGTCTAACAGGAATAGCTGTTATGAGAAGGGTCTTGAAAAGATTTTTATGCTGTATGGAGCAACAATATTATTTCCCAAATAAACACATACACATTGGAAAAGAAGAAATACAATTGCCTTTATGTGCAAGTGACATGATTGTCTATGTACAAAATACCAATGAATCTACACATTTTTAGGTAACACATTTTAAATAAAAAGAACCTACTTGATATGGTTTTGCTGTGTCCCCACCCAAATCTCATCTTGAATTCTCACGTATTGTAGAAGGGATCGGTAGGAGGTAATTGAATCATGGGGGCACGGTCTTTCCCCTGCTGTTCTTGTGATAGTAAGTCTCATGAGATCTGATGGTTATTATAAGGAGGAGTTTTTCTGAACAAGCTCCTTGCCTGCCACCATCCACATAAGATGTGACTTGCCTCCTTGCCTCTGCCATGATTGTGAGGACTCTCCAACTATGTGGAACTGTGAGTCCAGTTAAACCTCTTTCTTTTGTAAATTGCCCAGTCTCGGATATGTCTTTATCAGCAGCATGAAAATTGACTATTACACTCCTGAAACTGTGAGTTTAGCAAGTCACAAAATACAAGATCAACACACAAATATAAATCATATTTCTATATGTAAGCAACAAACACGCGGGGAACAAAATTTAAAACACAATATCATCATCCAGAAAATGAAATAAGTAAAACCTAAAAGAAAAAAGAAAAATCATCTACAAGATACGAATGCTAAAAATTACAATATACTGATATAGAAAATTTAAAAAAATCTAAGTAAATGAACATATTGTGTTCATAGACTGGAATAATCAACATCACAAAGATGTAAAATCTCTCCAAATTTATTGGTAGGTTTAATGCAAATTCTACCAAAACCCTCACAAGATCTTTTTACATGTAGACAAGCTTATTCTAAAATTCATATAGAAAGGCAAAGAAATTATAATAACTGAAACAATTATGAAAAAGAATAAAATTGGACAAATCATTCTATCAGATATTGACTTAGCATACAACTACAGTAGCCATGATATTGTGGAGAGATCAACATATAGACCAATGGAATATAGTTGGTATAGAACCCCAAAATATACCCACAAATATGGCAAATTGAAATTTAAACAAATATGCAAAGAAATTCATTGACGGAATGAAATATTTTTCAACAGATGGATGTTAAAAGGATGAAAAGATAAGCCATAGACTGGGACAAAATATTTGCAAGCGATGTATCAGACAAAAGTCTTGTATCTAGAATACATGATGTAAATGACGAGTTGATGGGTGCTGACGAGTTGATGGGTGCAGCACAGCAACATGGCACAAGTATACATATGTAACAAACCTGCACGTTATGTACATGTACCCTAGAACTTAAAGTATAATAATAATAAAAAAAATAAAAATAAAAATAAAATAAAAATTAAAAAACAAAAAAAAAGAACTCTTAAAGCTCAAAAGTTAAAAAATTCTCAATTTGAAAATGGGAAAAGAGGCCGGGCGCGGTGGCTCAAGCCTGTAATCCCAGCACTTTGGGAGGCCGAGACGGGCGGATCACGAGGTCAGGAGATCGAGACCATCCTGGCTAACATGGTGAAACCCCGTCTCTATTAAGAAATACAAAAAACTAGCCGGGCGAGGTGGCGGGCGTCTGTAGTCCCAGCTACTCGGGAGGCTGAGGCCGGAGAATGGCGTGAACCCGGGAGGCGGAGCTTGCAGTGAGCTGAGATCCGGCCACTGCACTCCAGCCCGGGCGACAGAGCGAGACTCCGTCTCAAAAAAAAAAAAAAAAAAAAAAGAAAATGGGAAAAGAGACATTTCACAAAAAAGGAGATATGTATGGCAGGTAGGCATATAAAAAGTGTTTATGGGTGGGCTCAGTGGCTCATGCCTACAATCCTAGCACTTTGGAAGGCCAAAGCAGGCAGATCACTTGAGGTCAGGAGTTAAGACCAGCATGGCCAATGTGGTGAAACCCCGTCTCTACTAAAAATACAAAAATTAGCCAGGCATGGTGGTGCATGCCAGTAATGCCAGCTACTGGGGAGGCCGAAGCAGGGGAATCGCTTGAACGGAGGAGGTGGGAAGTTGTAGTGAGCTGAGATAGCGCCACTGTACTCGAGCCTGGCTGTCAAAGTGAAACTCTCTCTCAAAAAAAAAAAAAAAAAAAAAAAAAAAAAATTATTAGCTGTATTATTCTGTTCTCATGATGCTAATAAAGACATACCCCAAACTGGATAATTTATAAAGGAAAGATTTTATTTCCTTTTTCTTTTTCTTTTTTTTTTTTTTTTTGAGATACCCAGGCTGGAGTACAGTGGCATGATCTCTGCTCACTGCAACCTCCACTCCCTAGGTTCAAGCGATTCTCCTGCCTCAGGCTCCCAAGTAGCTGGCACTACAGTGCCATCACCTCCTACTAATTTTTTTGTGTTTTTAATAGAGACAGAGTTTCATCATGTTGGCCAGGCTGGTCTCCAACTCCTGACCTCAGGTGATCTGCTCCCCTCGGCCTCCCAAAGTGCTGGGATTACAGGTGTGAGACACTGTGCCCAGCCTGGAAAGAGGTTTAATTGACTCACAGTTCCACGTGGCTGCAGTGGCTTCACAATCATGGCAGAAGGCAAATGAGGAACAAAGTAAGTCACATCTTACATGGCAACAAGCAAGAGAGAACGTGTGCAGGGGATCTCCCCTTTATAAAACCATCAGATCTCATGAGACTTATTTACTATCACAAGAACAGCATGAGAGAGACCTGCCCCCATGATTCAATTACCTCCCACCAGGTCCCTCCCACGACACATGGGAATTATGGGAGCTACAATTCAAGATGAGATCTGAGTGGGGACACAGCCAAACCATATCATTAGCCATTAGGAAAATGCAAAAATTAAAACCACTATGAAATATAAGCACACACTTACTAGAACAACTAAAATAAAACATAGAAATAATGCCAAATGCTGGCAAGAATGCAAAGAAACTGGATATCTTATACATTGCTGATGGGAATGTAAAATGTCACTTTGCAAAATACTTTAGCAGTTTCTCATAAAACTAAATACACATTTACCATATGACACAGTAATTGCAACCTTGAGCATTTATCCCAGAGAAATTAAAAGTTATTTACACAAATAACTATGCACAATTATTATAGACGTTTGATTTGTAATGGGCGAAAACTGGAACCCACCCAAATGTCCTTTAATGAGTGGCAAGTTAGACAAACTGTGACACCTCCACACAATGAAATACTACTCAGCACAAAAAGGAATGGACTATTTATTGATAGATGCAAAACTTGGATGAACCTTAAAACACTATCCTCAGACAAAATCTGCTAGAAATAATATAATTCTGAAGTGGGATTTGTCTTCTCGTTAATTTGACAAACATTTCTCAAGCACAGGACAGGTACTTCCCTAAACCTGGGATACATAGATATGATGGGAATGCCCATACACATTTATAGAAGGAATGGCAATTATGTGACATGCCATGTGCCAAGTTCAGTGTAGTCATTACTGTCATGCAATGATTACTTATTTATGTCAACTTGACTGGGCCACATGGTCACCAGATAATTGGTTAAATGTTATCCTAAATATTTCTGTGAGAGTGTTTGATGAGATCAGCATATAAATCAAAAGACTGAGTAAAGAAGATTCCCCTCCCTAATGGGGGTGGACCTCATTCAATCAGTTGAAGGCCTAAACAGAAGAAAAAGGTTGATCTTACCCCAAGTAAGAGATAGTTCTTTTCTAGCCTGGCTGCCCTCAGACTGAGACATTGACTTTTATCCTGCCTTAAGACTCAAACTGAAACATTGTTTTTTCCTTGGTCTTTACTTCCAGCCTTTGGACTGGAACTACACCATCAGCTCTCCCGGGTCTCCAGCTTGCTGACTCACCCTGCAGATCTTGGGACTTGGTGGCCTCTATAATCATGTGAGCCAATTCTTTATAATAAACTTTTCTGTATGTGTATATAAATTCTACTGATTCTGTTTCTCTGGGGAACTCTGACTAATATATCCCATTAAATTCTCAAATCCTAGAAGAGCAGTATAATTTTTATTTGCATTTCACAGATGAATCAAAGTTAAGCAACTTGCCAAGTTCATGTAATTTATAGTTGCCAAGCAGGAATTCAAACCAAATCCAATTCCAAAGGCCAAGTTCTTAAATACAAACCCCCGTCTTCCAAAGAGTAACTGTGTAGGCACAAGAAACACAATCATGTAAACAAACACTTATGGAAATATGACAGGTGTTACAATCAAGGTGTGAGTAAGTCACTAAAGAAGCAAAGAGGATGCATGGCTGAGAAGATATGCCTTCCTGGCTGCAAACTCACTGTGATGTGAGCAAGAAAGCCAGGTTAGGTGGTATCAAGAAGAGAGAAAAAGCATCATGTTATGAGTTTGAAGATGGAAATTTGCATACGACAGAAGAGGGATTTTCAAGGACTCAGTGAAATGGTCTTACAAAGATATTCAGTTGGTGGGGGGATGGAACCGCAGGGTGAAAGTACAGATCTGCCTAGCAATGGGAATACTTAAAAGGACAGACGGGCAAGAATTTCTATTTTGGGTGAAGGATGAAATATAAACAAGCATAGACTTCCTGAGTTGGAAGAAGAGATGGATAAATAGCACTCCTAGAGTTAGGAAAAAGTGCTAATGAAAGGGAAAGGAGACAGTCCAAAGCTATGCATATTAAGCAAGATATTCAAGATAATAACTTTAAATGCCTTGTTTCCAGAAAAAAAAAGGAGAGCCAACCCCAAGCAATTTGGATAAGTCCAGTGAGTGCTGGAAAAACGAGGTTGTTGTTACCTCTTCAGATCCTAACTTGGCACACTCAAAAATGTGCCCTGGGCAATCCATGGTTAAATTCAGGAGTAAACATTAATCCTTTGACTAGGGAATACAGTAATATCAGCTAGTACATTTTTTTAACCCAAGGAACACGGCTCATGAAAGGAGATAAAACAATAAAGGAAGTTGTAAAGCAAATTTTTGATCAAGTTGTGCCACCATGGTTAAATAAAAATAGGCCTTACTTAAGGCTGTATTCATTTGCTAGGACTGCTGTACAAACTAGCACAGGCTAAGTGGCTTCAACAATGTATTTTCTCACAATTCTGGAAGCTAGAAGTCAGAGTACCGGCATGGCTGGTTTCTCTGAGGCCTCTCTCCTTGGCTTATAAATGTCTGTCTTCATCCCTGTGTCTTCAATGGTTTTCCCTTTGTGTGTGTCTATGTCTTAATTTTCTCTTATAACATCAGTCATATTGGATTAGGATCAATCCAAATGACCTGATTTAACTTTAATTACCTCTAACCTCACCAAATACAGTCACATTCTGAGGCACTAGGGGTTAGAACTTCAACATATGAATTTGAGGGGATCTGATTCAGTCCATGACAAAGCCCCATGTTACCAATGGCCACATGGGTTTCTTGGTCTCTCTGTAATAACCAACAGAGTTATTGTCAAGGCCATGAGGGTCTATATCTTTCTGATATCTAATATCTTTAGGAGTTTCTTTTGCAGTGAAAGTCAGGGAGAAGGAGTAGATCATAATTCCGAAGTGGCTTCATATCTAAGGTTGTAGAATATGTAATTGAGCAACTTAATGAAAGATATATTTTAGGGAGGTTGGCTTTTCAAACTTTTTTACTCACAGAGCAGAAATCTGTATTATTCATTGTAAACAAATTTCATGGAACAGCACGTAAGATACACTTCAATATTTTTTGTTGTTTTCTATTTAATGTTATTTTTTTAATTGTATAGTTTAAGCCACTAAATTGATTTCCTGAATGGGTCAAGAGCCAATATTTAGAAAAATACAAACTGTTCTAAGGATAGTGACAAATATTGAGTTCACACTTCTATTCCTAGTATTTTCTCCTGTTGCCAAAATACTTGTTCAACTGCTTAAAGATCTTCCCAAAGCCCTCCATTTGTCAATATTTTTTTAAATGCTTCCATTTAGAAGAGAGATAAATCCTCAAATAGGTTTTACAACCTCTCAACTCCTTCTAAGCAATCCTTCAGCAGGTGTCTCTGTAGCAACTGTCAGTGAAGAAAGAGGCCGAGACTGGATTTAAGGCTGTGTAGTCAGGGTAGAAGAAGAGAAGCATGAGATATTCTCAGAAAACAAAGTAGTGTTCTTATGATAAAAAGAGATTCTGAAATCTCACCTGAAAGTCACAATAGTGTGCAAAAGTCCTGATTAATGTTCTTGCTCAAGCATTGCCTAACACCAAGTTCACACTAAGAGTACTTCTATTTGTATTCCATCTCACAGTAAGGAAATGCAGCTTTCATTTATTTTTATACATATGCCTTTCCAACCATCTTCAGTGTAAAGAATTATCCTCCAAAAATTGAATAAAGGTTTGAACCATTCTCATAACTGTGTTATAACTGAGATGAGATTACAATGCTATTTTGGTGTATTGTGGCCAGGGAAGTCCACATTTGAATTTTTCCCGAGGACATAGCCATGCCTACCCAAAAAGTCTCTAAGAGAAATATCTGGCAAAGAAAATAAGTGTAACAGCAAATTGTTAGCTGGAACTTTTTCTTAAAATCCAAGAGAAGGGAACTATGATGAACTGGGGTGGACACAGGACCACAGTCAGTTTTTCTAAACCACTTGTGTTTTACTTCAGTGATTTTACCTTCTACTAAGTACATTTCAAATAATTTCATTTATTCATAATTTTCATAATTTGTATCAAATTACCAAGTACTTTTCCTCCTTAGGAAAAAATATGAAAAAGAAAACAAGGAGGAGTTTGATAGTATTTCTTCACTCAAGAGCCTACAGAATTACCTACTTGAGATATTTTAAAAAGTAAGGAAAAGAACCACTTGAGAAGAATTTCATCTGCATTTACATCCTTTTACTCTGCATTCATCAATTACAGCTAGTATCCATTCATCACTAAAGCCAAGC
This sequence comes from Theropithecus gelada, assembly GCF_003255815.1. Lineage (NCBI taxonomy): Eukaryota > Metazoa > Chordata > Mammalia > Primates > Cercopithecidae > Theropithecus > Theropithecus gelada. The sequence continues at coordinate 81,635,193 of NC_037676.1, forward strand.
TTAGTCGTTTCTAGTTTGTTCTCATAACTCTTGCTCTGAGTCATTGTTTTCATCTGCTTCCTCATTCCATGTTGATCTGTGTCCCAAGCTGACTCATGCTGGTCTACTTCATTAAATCAGAGCTGTTGTGCTTATTGTGAAATGTATTTGTTTCTTCTTCTCTAACTGCTCAGTGTGCAATCTTTAACTTGTCATGTCTTGATCTTCATTATTGTAGCTACGTTTGTTATGATGTATGCAATGCTGAAGTGATAAAGGTACATCTGCAGCACTGCATGTCCCCCTCGGGTAATGTCTACCACAGGATGCTGCATGTACTGCTGGAGAGAAGAGCAGGGTTGGTTAGGGGCCCCTGGAAAGGAAAAAATCCTCTTTGGACACTACTCTAAAAAATCTCTCACTCATCACCAATGCCTCCTTCACAATTGTTTCCTTGTCACACTTTATTCCTCTTTGGTTCCAGGAGCTGTAATTAAATATTGTCTACTGCTAATTTTACTGGGGTTTTGCTATTCGACAGTTTCATAGTGGACTCATTCTAGAAGAAAGTTTTTAGTTACATTATTTTTAATAACATCTACCACCTAAAGAATGCTTATCTTAGATCAGGCACTGTTTTGGGTACTTTATGATCACTATCTCACTTAATCCATGCAATTTCAGTAAGTAACTGTCATAGCACCCTTTTAATAAAAGAGAAACCTAGGATACAAAGGTTAAGTAATTTGTCAAAACAAGCTAGAATTCGAACCGAATCTGTTGACTCCAAAGTCCATACTCTTAATTATCATGCTAGGATGTCTCTAAGAGATCAGACTATATACCTTCAGCTTTACCGAAACTACAGAATTTGGCCCCAAAGAACTCTCACACTGTAGTCACAACAGTGTGGCTTTTTAAAACCTTTAGGTTTAGTTGTCTGTGCTGTTAAAGTAATGAATCTCAAAGTATTTGGAGCCAATCTCTTTTCATCCAACCCATTCCCTGGGTAGAGGTAAGGGAAGAAAATTAACCAAGATGAAACTTTTCTATTTTTGTACACTCCTTACATTGTTAAATACTGACCTCCTTTTCTTCGTTCCCACTCCAAAAGCTCTGGAGAAATATGTGCTACTGTCAGGGAATTGGGGAGCTCTCTGCACATCCTCTAATTACTCTGGCCCTTGTTGACAGCTTATGATTGATATGTATTAGTAAACTAAAGATATTATTAGTAATATTCAGAAAAAAAAAAAGATCCTGAATCTAACTAGAACAGAGGTCAAATGAAAGGCAAACACACACTACATACGAGTCAGAGATGGATGACAACTACCGTCTTAATCAGAGTTCCAGGAAAGATTTTATGTGACTCCTGACTCAGACAGTCAAGAGAAAGCAATTTACATTTCATGCCTAAGACAGAACAATCTGTCACTTAGAAATATTTGGGTCAGTAACATTAGCTGAGAATAAAATCATGACGAGAACATGAGAATAATTCTAAATAAACTAGATAACCAGAAAGATCCTGAAAGTAGCAATTTCCTTCCCATTCCTTTGAACCATATATAAATATTCCACCATGATAGGACTGGCAGATGATAGGTGGTTTACAAATTTCATCTAGATTAGAAAATAATTAGATTGCCTGCATTTTTTATACTATGATGAATTTTACTCTTATTTGGAAATGTTAGCAGGAACAAAAACAAATGGTGTCTTAAGAAAGCATACTGGGATGTGAAGAAATGTTTTGGCACATACAAGTGTGAATAAAAAGAGAATAAATCAAAAATATTTTATTTTTTCATAAGATTACTCAGGATGTGGTCTCTAGCAATTTTATACTTAAACTTATCATTTTAAAAAAGTATGTACTTCGTAGATCTTTGAGTTCAAAAGAAAAAGAATTGGTTGTTGTTATGTACAAATGTTTTGTGGCAAAAATGATTAAAATCACATAAGTGTAAATAGTTATTTAAAGCTGAAGCTATTGATAGCAGAGATGTCCCTGTTTACTATAAATCTTAGATTCCAATTATTTCAGATTTACTTGTTCTAAAAAGGATGTCACACTTCCGTTTATTGCATACTCAGTGTGGCTAACAGAGATTTTGACCACACCCAAAACTCTGCTGCATTGTCTAAGCACTGCTTTATTGTATCCTAAAGCATCCCTTCTGCAGAAAAGACCGAGCTGCCTCGTTATGGCTCCTCTTGAAGCTGCTTGGTTCAGCTGTCCTGCAGTTTTCTATTTGCACTCTACAGCCTCAAAGGTTGCTAGGCAGCAAGCAGTGCTTCCCTGCTCAGAGATCTGGTAACATTTCGAGAGCTCCTTGCTATAGGTTTTCTGTTTAATGTTAAAGAGATTTGATAAAGCCATGTTGGTCAAGCTTTTACTTTAAATCTGTCCAAATTTCCTGATATAGTGAACATTTTACTAACAGCACTTCATTTGCATTAGAGTCATAACACATGTTAGATTTCCAGTGTTATTTAAAAATCCTCCAATCCAATAACCCCAGTTTACAGATGATGAAACTGACGTGCAAAGAACTGAAGCAAAATTTCTAATTTCCAGGAAAATAAATTTCTTATAGCCCTCAGAACCCCAAATCGACGTACAAACTCTACTCAGAAAAGTCATCAGGGAGGTTGAGTTGCTGACCAGAAGTGGTTGTTGAATAAAGGGCTCTCTCAGTTATAAAAGCCCTTCTAAAAACAGAAACTTTCCTTTTTTCTTTATCTCAGACCTGTCAGGAATTCAGAAAAATGCACATAATACATATGCATTTTAATTGATTTAAATTCAGAAAGCACACAGTTTCTCTGAAACCCATCTACAAATTCTCTGAATTAAGAATGCCCTTTCTAAATGGTCTAGATGTCAAAAACACTTCATTGCTTATTTCTTCTTGCTCTTCACTGTTTCTAGAACTATATTCCAGAAACTAACTGTTCAAGGAGCTTTACATATATTCAGATATTCCATGCTCTTAAAAATCTTGTAGGTTATTAGTATTATAATCATTTCACAGATAAAGCAACTGCAACTCAAAGACATTGTGTAACTTAACTAAGGTCGCAGAGGCAGTAAGTGGCAATATGAAGATATCAAGATTCTAACCTACACGGTCTGGCTCCAGAGCTGGAGTATCTCTTAACAACTAGATATATAGTTTATGGGGCATCTATAATATGCCAATCACTTTGCTAACTAATTCAAGTGTTCCCAAACCTTCTGAGGAAGTTATCGTTATTATTGTCACTTTTCAGATGAGGAAATACACCTTTATAAGTAGGACATCTAATGTTGATAAATCTAGTAAGTTACAAAAGTGAGATTTGGGCATGAATCTTCTAGTATGTCATGTAACAGTATTTTCTCCACAGCAACACTGTCCAGTAGCGCTTTCTACCTTGATGGAAATATTCAGTATGGTGGCCATTACTCACACGTGACTGTTGAGCCCTTGTGTTATAGCTAGTGTGACTGAAATTTTTATTTTTTATTTTAATTTTAACTGATTGTAGTTTAACTAATCACATGTACTAGGAGCTACCCTATTAGACAACAGGGCTCTAGAGCCTTATTCCTCTAAATGTGATCCACGGTCCACAACCATCAGCAGCGCCTGAGGGCTGGTAGAAATGCAGACTTGTAATGGTTAATTACAAGTCAAATTGACTGGGCCATGGTGTGCCCAAATAAAACATTATTTTGGGTGTGTCTGTGAGGGTATATCCAGATGAGATTCACATTCGAACCCAGTGGGCTCAGAAAGTAGGTGGCCCTCCCCAATAGGATGGGCATCACTTTATTCATTGAGGCCTTAAGTAGAACAAAAGGTAGAAGAAGGTGAAAGAAATGCTTTCCCTCTTTTTATTCTGTCTCACTGTATGGGCTGGGACATCTCCCCTCATTCTCACCTGTCCCCGGACTGAGATTTACACTATCAGTTCCCTGATTATCAGGCCTTCAGACTCAGATTGCGTTACACCACAAGCTTCCTGGGTCTCCAGCTTGCAGATGGCAGATCATGGACTTCTTAGCCTCCATAATGGTGTGAGCCAATTATTCTAAATAAATAAATATGTATATCATTTTAACTTACATTTTATATATGTATATTTATATGTGTGTGTGTATATGTGTGTGTGTGGGTGTGTGTGTGAGAGAGTGTGTGTGTGTCTGTGTGTCTCTGTGTTTATCTTATTGGTTGTTTCTCTGGAGAACCCTGACTAATATAAGATTCCTGGCCCTCCCCCCAGATCTACGGAATCAAAGTCCAAATTTTAATAAGACCTCTAAGTATTCTATATGCACATTAAAGCTTGACAAATGTAACTCTAGATCACTTCACTTCTCATATCATTTGTCAAGGACAAGAAGATAAGCCATTTACCCTCAAGAGCCTTCACATTCAAATCCTTTTCCAAATTAAGCATTAAGGATTTGACATTGGCCCCCTCACCACCATAATGCATCACAAAAACCCCAATTTGAGGGTGTGCCCTCACCCCTAAACTTTAAGAATCAGAAATATAAAACTTATAAAACGTATTAGCCTTCAATGACAATGCAGAAATATCTAAATAAATATCAAGAGACAGCATGAACTTAGACTTCAAATGATATTAGTTGATCATTTCCTTAAAAGCTTTTATTTTTTAAAAAAAATCAAAAACTGACAGATACGAGTTGGTAAAAAGAGAAAGGAGGAAGAGAGAGATGGAAAGAGGAAAGAAAGAGAACAGAAAGAGAAAGAGAGATAGGAAGAAGGGAGGTAGTAAGGAAACTGGAGAAAGGAGAAAGGAAGGAAGGAAGGAAGGAAGGAAGGAAGGAAGGAAGGAAGGAAGGAAGGAAGGGAGGGAGGAGGGGGAGGGAGGGAGAGAGGGAGGAAGAAAAGATTATGATTGTTCACACAACAAAACTGAAGACAAATAAACAGTAAGACTCAAAGAACATGACTTTGCATGAGAAATTAAACCATGAATTTCAATCATTAAAATACTATAAGTATCTTACTGCTAAATACATTAGAGAAAAGAGAAAATAATTATCTTGGTTTTAAAAAGGGTAAAACACTTTAGTTTGCATTTTACAAACTATAAGAGAAATATCGTGATGTTCTTACTTGATTCCATGTACTTTATACATTTTTTTTCCACATTAGGTGACAGGCCAGCCTAGTTGGCACTTTCTTTTAGATCCATTGTCCAGATCTGCTTCTCTAGTATCAAATCCTCTAATTTCAAGTTCTTAATGCAGATCTAGTTGTATATTAAAGAACCTGAAGTGATCTATCTGCTTGGCTGGTATAGTAACTACAATATAGAAGAGATGTGAGAAAGTTCTTGAGCCATTCATTAAAAAGTTGGGCCTTTTCGTTTCCACATCTACAAGGAAGTAAATAAGGAGCCCAGTCACAGTTAACAAAAAGTTGGAACAGGAATATAACTTTACGTAGGTCATGAAATCCAAATTATACCTTCCTCTCTCCTACCCAACATTCACTACTAGTTGAAAGTTTACGTCTCGCTACATTTGAGGCCCAGAGCCTGACCTGCCTCCACTGCAGATTTCAGCAGCATTCACAAGTCAGCAGTCATTCCAGCTCAGCCTGGTGATTACCATTCCACAGACTTATGAAAATTGGTTGTGTTTGGACTGAATGTTTGTATCCCCCCAAAATTTATACATGGAAGCTATAACTCCCAATGTGGCTGTATTTGGAAATAGGCCTACAGGGACACAAGGTGATTAAAGGTAAATGAGCTCATAAAGGTAGAATTTGATCTAATAGGATTAGCTCCTTATAAGAAGGGACACTGGAGAGATTGTGCTCTCAAAGGAAAAACCACCTAAGGACTAAGTGGCTCTCTGCAAGCCAGGAAGACAGCCCTCACTAGAAACCAAACTCTGCCAAAAACTTGATTTTAAACTATCCAGTTTCCAGAACTGTGAGAAAACAATTTTTTTGTAGTTGAAGCCACACAGTCTGTGATATTTCATTATGGCAGCTTGAGCAGACTAATATAAATCCTTTTCTGGCATAGGTGTGAAGTGGTCAGCATGGACTCAGGGAACAGATATCAGGAATCAGTCTTCTTCACAAGTTCAGGAATAGTAGAAAAAAATGGCCCAACTATTGATCAATCCATGCTACAGCCCTCAACCTCAACTCTGGGCCCTGGCAGCAGATGACCTAGAGTGGACACTATAACCTTGCTGCTGACAAAGATAATACCCCACCCACCTCACAGAAAAGGCTCCAGGAGAAACTGGACCTGGTGAAGAGCAGGAGGCTCAGAGAAGGGCCAGGTCGTTGGGGTGGACCTGGCACACCTCGAGTGGAAGAGAGGCACTACTATGCATTGATACATGAACCCCGTTTTACCCACACACAGGCTACAAATACTCCCAAGAGGAAATAAGAATAAGCAGTGCCAACTAAATTCAACACATATTTATTGATGCCTACCCTGTACTAGGACAACTCACAGCTACTGCAACACATATATGTACATAGTATTACTAGATAGCAGAGGGGAAGCAATGATGATAGCCTTGAAGGAAGAAGATGAGTAAAGAGATTTTCTTGAATGAGGCAGTGTCAGAACTCAATCGCAAACATATGTAAGAAAAAGAAGGCAGAGATGACAATATGAGTGTAAGCTAGGAAAGGAAAAACAGCATAGCAGATTTGGAGACCTCAGGCAAATTCATATCACTAAAAAGTAAATCATAACATGGAGACTGGTGCTATTTGAAGCTGGAGACATAGGTAAAAGTGGGATCATGAAGAGATGTAAGTACCATGTTAAGAAAGTGGGGCATTATCCTGTTGCTTATTAGCATTAAGCAGACGAGTTATGTATCACATGGAGATGGTTTCAAAAGTAGTATGGGGAATAAATTGGTTTAAAAAACAATCAGAAATCTATTGACAAACCCAGGCAAGAGATGATGAGTGATAAGTGATAAAAGTGATTTATCTCTATAAGGTAGTAGTAGTTGAAACAAAGGATATGGGAAAAATTCAAGAAATATTCAGGAGAAAAATGGGCAGGAATACACAATGATTGGATGTAGGAGACAGGAAAAAGACAAGATAAAAACAATGTTTCTAGCCTGGATAACTGCATAGGTTACTGCCTCCAGATGACAGAGAATATAAGAGGTGACACAAAAATGAGTTCAGTTCTGGGAACATAAATTTTAAGTGTCTTTTGGACAGCTAAGAGGAGATATAAGGGCAGCAATTGCATATACAAGTTTGTATTTCGTTAGACATATCTATTAGTCCATTCTCACGCTGCTATGACAAAACACCTGAGACTGGGTAATTTATAAAGGAAAGACGTTTAATTGACTCACAGTTCTGCACGACTGGAGAGGCCTCAGGAAACCTACTATCATGGCAGAAAGGGAAACAAATACGCCCTTCTTCAAGTGGCAGCAGGAGAGAAAAGTGCAGAACAAAGTGGGGGAAAGCCCCTTATAAAACCATCAGGCCTCGTGAGAACTCACTTACTATCACAAGAACAGCATGGAGGTAGTGCCCCCATGATCTAATCACCTCCCAGGAGGTCCCTTCCCCAACACATGGGAATTATAATTCAGATTGCAATTCAAAATGAGATTCGAGTGGGGACACAGAGCCAGACCATGTCAAAATATCTGGGGCTATAGATGTAAATTTGGTTGACCAACAAAATTGAGGAATAAACTATTATAACAGAAAAGATTAGCCAAGAAGTACATGCAGGGGGAAGAGTCTCCCCAACATTTTAGAGAGATTGTGGAGGAAAAGAGGATGTCTTGCAAGGAATTAGTAACATTATATGGAACATGAGGGGTCTCACGAGCCAAAAAAGGTAGTCTGTGTGCTTGGCAGTGTCACCTGAAAAAACAAAGTTACAAAGTAAGTAAATCCCAAAAAGACCACTTTAGTTTGATGATTATTTGGTCACTGGTGACCTTATAAGAAGAGTTTCAAAAGATGGAAACCAGAGGCTATGGAATAAAAAGTAGTGGGAAGTGAGAAAATCGGGGCAGTGAGTAGACTATTCTTTGGAAAGTTCTATATAATTATATACAGTAGGTTACAGATCAGGGAGACTGAGAGAGGCATGCAAATATTCCAATTAACCAACCTTTATCATCTCCAGAGGAAAAACAATTATTTACCTATGAATGGCCCTTATACTGGCGTAGCAACACAGATTAAAATGCCATCAAACCACAAAGAGCATGTTTTGAACAATGAAGAACAAAGCCCTGTTCTGAGTGGTGGACGGGATAAAAGGAATGTAAGCGGCAGTTTTTGGTCCCTCCAGCTTACCATAATGTATAGGGGCAAGACCCAGAATGATAAAGAATTAAGTGATCAGAAAGCAGCTGAGAGTCAGAGCATAATGTATCAACAGAGCAAGACATTTTCCAATAGGTATTGTAGACAATGCCTTCATCTATATAATGTATATCTATATAATCTTTATAATATTACATTTGCTTTGAGCCTCACAATAACCCATTGAGGTAGCATGACAGGAATCTCCACAATACACATTTAACTGGAGGAAATCAGAGTAGAAAAGGCCCAAGTGACTTCCCCAAGTTCATGCAGCGGACAAAGTGGCAATGATGGGTTTGAACCCAGGACTTCTGCCTCTAAAGCCTGTGTTTCTCAATCCAAACTAGGGTGCCAGTCTCATCTCCCCAATGACTCCCTGATACCCTACCTCCCACTCTCATCCAATGCAAGTCCTATTCTTTCCTATCTCTGTTAACCCCATTCCTTCAGCTTAGTATGTCCTTCCCACCATTTCTCTGCCACATAAACTCTTCGTTCTTCCCAGACCAATGCCAGATTATTTTCTCTATAAATCCTTACCTGACCCCCAAACAGTGGGTGTTATCCTCTCTTCTCTGCTCAAACAGTTCTTCTATAATTTGAAGGTTTTATATATATTAGTCTCCAGTAGGTTATCTTTATTATTAATAATAAACTTTTATTACTTGATAAGCTGCTGTGGTTTGGACATCTGTACCCTCCAACACTTAGGTCGAAATTTAATTGCCACTCTAACAGCATTAGAAAAGACCTTTAAGGGGTCATTAGGCCATGAGGATTCCACCCTCATTGTTGGGACTGGTGTCATAATAAAAAGGTGCCTTCAGCCTCCTCTTGCTCTCTCACCTTCTGCCTTGTGATGACGGAGCAAGAAGGCCCTCATAAGATGCTGGAACCTTGATATTGGACTTCCCAATATCAGGAACTCTGAGCCAATAAATTTCTGTTCATTATAAATTACCCATTCTTAGGTATTATGTTATCACTATACAAAATGGGTTAACACATGAGCATTATGTATGCACGGTAGAAAGTTAAAGATTCAGGTAACACAATAAGAAGATTAAATGACCACATTCTTATAATCCAGAGATAACCACAAATGCCTTATTGTTAACTTTTCTTTATCTTTTTCTATTCATAAGAGTCACTTAAGATCTCTGGCTTGATTTCTCTAGCTACTATTAGTTGTAGTACCTGCCCAAGTTAACTATTGCTATAGGGTTTTCTGTAAATTTAGAAGAAGCTATTACTTAACTACTCTGTGCCTCAGTTTCCTCATCTAAAAAACAAGAATAATAATAACACCTACCTATAGAGTTGTAGTAAACTTACTTGAGTATTTAAAATACTGAAAGCTGTGTATGGCTCACAGCAATTACTGAGTATGTTAATTATTAATATTATTTCAGTTATTATTTCATAATGCACCATCACTTAATAATCATTTTTTACTTAAAAATAAGAAGACTAATAATAAGATCTGATTGGCATCTCTTTATTAAACATTAATTTGAAGCAAAGAGGGAACTGTTTTTTAAAGTAATTAGAAATTGAGGGAAGCAAACTGTAGCAGAGATTGGCATTGATTACATCTCAAAGCCCAGTCTGAGATTTGGCCAAGAAAATTAGTTTTTTTAAAAAAAATGTGTCTTAAAGGAGAGAATGTCTGAATGAATGCAAGAATGAACTTGAGACTGAAATTAAAAATGCCTTCAGCTTCTGGATATTTGCTGGACACTCTTGCTTCATCACCTTTGGGCTCGGTGTCCATGGTGGTGATTGGAGGATGAATGGTCATCAGGGAACTTTTGTCTACCTTGTGTGACAGTCTGGGTCCCTGGTAGAAGGAGAAGGGTGTCTTCCAGTGCAGCCAGTTCTACATTTTGATGAGGACATAGCATCAGCTCTGGGGCTGATTCTTCCAGAGCAGAAGACCTATGGAGAAGAGTTTTGCTTGGTGTTTCTTAAAAATCTGAAGTCATTTTAGATCACGAACATATACTATGTCCAGCTTGATAAATTCGTGATATTATATAATTAGAATACACAACCCAAAGTTGAACCTGACAGTAATTCCCACCTCCATGGCTGGACTTAGATTTATGTCTTTTGCTGGTATCACATTATAGCTTTCTGTATTCAAAAGTACTAAGCATCATCCTTGGGTACAACCAATGCACATATAGCAGAACAACTCCAAGCAAGGGAATATTCCACAAACATTTTCCCCATAGTCAAAAAGATTCAAAAATATCATTTTCACATAAGGAACTATGTGGAAAAGATCAAAAATTCCAGTCATTGAATCCCTTTTTCCTCCAAGGAACTTTGTCTACACTGTCCTACTTTCTGAACTGTTGTTGTCAGAAACTCCTGCTTCTTCAGTTCTTTATTCTATATCCAGAATTTCTGAACACTGTTGTTTGCCTGTACTGAGTCAAGTTCCTCTCCTATTACACATTTGAGTTTAATTCTGGAATTATAAAGTGATTCTGAATGTAGGTCAGTTCTCCCGTGTACTGCAGAAGTGAGAAGGATCTGAAGCAAAAGTGATCTGCGGCTGAGTCATGCAAACCCAGCCTCCTCACTGCAGGAAGATCCTCCTGGCAAGTCTGCCCAGTTGTCCTTCACCAACGTGTCAGGAGGATGTCCTCTTTAAAATCCAGTCTAAAAAGGCAGCTAGCTGCCAAACCATATTAATTCATTCAACAAAATGCTAAGCACTTCCTAGGATTAGGCACTAAAGTACTAGGACAGAATTCCTACCCTACAGCTACCTAAAATCTGGTTCAGATTTTTTCTGAAACAGGCAGAAAAATCAGTGATTGATCCCAGAGGGATAAGTATAATACTACGAATATAAGTTGTGGGAAAACAGAAGGCTGCCACTATCTCAGCTAAGTGTGCATAGTTCAGTAAATGTTTTTTATAAAATAACTAACCTGTAAAAGATGAGGAGATGTGTCAGCCAAGCAGAATGGGCAGAGAGTGGGGTAGGGTGAGAACCAGGGAAGGAGACAAGTGTATTATAGGAGAAGCACCAGCTTGTTCCTATCATTTGTGCTCCAGGGGTATTTGCTATGACTGGAGAAAGGAGTCAAGGTGAAGATGTTGCAGGAGATACAAGGCACAGAATTAAAGCAAAAATGAGGCCAAGAAGGTGTTCATGTGCTTTCTGATAAATTTGAACTTTATCCTGATGATTATTGGAAGTGGAGGGTCATGAAGAGCCTGGCTCTTCAGAAAGACAACTTAGCCACCCTGTGCAGGGTGTATTAGAAAGAATTAGTTAGAAACAGGGAAACTAGTGACAGGGCTATTGTTACGCTTCAGCAGAGACATTATTAATCTGAACTAGGGAAAAGTGGTGCAAATGAAGAAGATAAAAAAGATTCAGAGACTGTTCATTGAGGAGATGGTGAAAGGAAGAATTTAAGATGATTCCCTCTAAAGTTAGACTGTATGGATCTATCAGGTCTGGCTTTGGGGGAATATAACTTAATCACTTTTTCGTTATTTTCACTGTTGTGCTATTGTAATAACTATTATTCAAAGCATAAAAGGGAAAGAAGACCTACCTATAATCCCACCACCCAAAAATAACCCACTGATAACATATCATTGTATATTCTTTGTCCTTTATATGTGTGTTTTACAAAATCGGGATCATATTTATCATATTTTACACATTTGTTCTGCAACCTATTCAATGAAAGCTAATTATAACTTTCTATTGTAAGAAATTTTAAAACTATAACTAATTTGACAAAAAAATAAATAAACACCATATATTGCTGATAATCATTTGTTATAAAGGTTCAAGTTCTTTTTTCACAGAAGAAATGACAAATATATTCAAAGCCCCATCTACTCCATCATCCTAAATCCAACTTCGCCATCCTCAGCAACCACTAAAATAAATTTAGTATATACACAGTCATGTTTTATGCAGCTAAAAACATATTTATTTATATTTAACTGTAAATAATATATGGCTTGCTTTGTGTATATCTTTAACTGCATAAGAGGCATCACAAGATGTAAACTCTGGGAAGGTAGCACAGCATAATGGCTGAAGCTCATTAGGTGCCATATTTCCCAATGAGTGATAGAAATAATAACAGCTCTTGGCTATAAAGAGCTGTAAACTGTGTAAGAGAATTTTACATCCCTTTTTTTAGCTTCACAATGACATTGCCAGGTGAAAATCAAGCATTATCACCAAGGGAATCTTACAAATCAGGAAATTCAAGTGTACAAATTTCAACTGAATTGCAAAACTACACTTGAACTCTGGTATTCTCTAGAGACTACTTACAATTCTAGACTTCTGGTAGCAGAATTAAGTCCACACTGCTAAGTTGACATTCAGATCCTACATATCTGTCCCCTGTCCCAAATGCTGCAGCCATCCCATTAACGGGCTCTGCTTTTTCATGCCTTCAAGCCTTGTAACCTTACTCTTTTTTTCTGCAATGTCCTTCCCTCCTTCCTCTCCTGCCTAAATGCAATAAATATAAATATAAACCCTTCTCTAAATTTTTTGTCAAAATTATTTACACCCTCTTCTGAGCTCAAGCAGTATTTCTTCTGATACTTTCAATAAACCGTAAAACTTTTGTATCATCTCTTTTGTTTGGGGAATTGTATTTTTATGTAAAATTCTCATATAAGACTTTTTTCCTCAAAAAAAAAGTACAGTACTTGACAAAGTGAAGAACTCAAAAGCAATATTTGTTGAATGAATTAATGTATAAATGAAAATCATGAGTGAAGGTTTGTTCAGCTACTGACTATTTTCTGAAGAAGCCTTCCATTTCAAAGGCAATCCATGTAATACACAATCCATGTATTCCATAATTCCCGGGTGCAGTATTAATGGTAATTGAAGAATTAGTGGTTAAAAAGGAATCCTTTATGAGAATTAGTGCCTGAAACACCAGGGAAAAGAGAAGTGGATTACAACAATATTGTATACACTTGGCAATTCTCCATGCTCTGTTCCCTTTTCAATTGTCTTGAATAAAGCCACTCTCAGGATGATATTGGGAGCCTTTGCATTGGGTGGTGGAGACACAAAGTTTCTTAATAATTGCATGGAGAAGAGCTACCCAACCAGCAACACCAATAATACTGTTCTGTGAACAAGAAATTTTACTGTCCTTAATTACTAAAATTTGGACATTATTTATGATTGCATCTGGTATTATCCTAACGCAACGATAATATAATATAACTTACATAAAAACACATGCACAAAGCAATATACGTTTTGTAGAAAATACACAAATCAAAAAATAGATACATATTAAATGGAATGGTTGCCTAGGAGAAGAGATTTGAGGATAAAAATAGACATGGGGTTGTAGAGACCAGCAATGATAAAATATCTTCTAGGGTATAAACCGAAGAAGAATGTAACTCTGCTCCTGAGGTGCAAAGGAAGGGTGGAAAGTGTGATTGTGCAAGAAATCTAAAGGAATTTGAAATTTATGTGACTGAGCAACTCTCCAGTGGAGGTGAATAAGCCAGCCCTGGGGTTTATTCATGGGGTAATACGAAGCCATGGGGTAATACGAAGCCATTGCTGACCTTACATGGGGTAATACGAAGCCATTGCTGAAATGCCCTTTCCTCAGAGGGCATAATGGTGAAGGATTATGGAGCCCTCTGGGACTGAGTTGGACTGGGTGATAAAAAACAAAAAGACCCAAATCACAGCTAGGAATACTGGTGGAAAAGTTGGTGATTCCAGTACCAGGGATCTGGGTCTTAATCTTAGCCATCACAGATTTGTGGTGCATTGTTGAGAAATTGACTATATGATCAATACTTTAGTTGTCTAAGCTATAACATGAGTATAATTACTACTTTATCCATTTTAGTGAAATATAAGAGATAGCATACATAAGTCAAAGGTATTTTTATTCAAATGATGATATCTCAAAATATAGTGCTGGTGACGGTGATATGTGTGTATATGTATATAGGGAATGAGAGAAGCCTACAACTTCAAGATGCTCAGTAGCTGCAAGAATCTGGCCACAACTGGTTTAATTATCTCACAAAATCATCTCATGAGGACAGATATATAATGTCCCTCCGCAGAACTAAAAATAGTGAAAGAAGCCTCAGGTAAGTGTAGTCTACATAATTCATGATGTTTCTGCTGTAGATCACCTAAAGGAGATGCTCTTTAGATGACCACAGAGATAAGAGTTACAAGAGTATTCAGTGAAAGAAAAACCCAGAATTAAAAATATCAGAAGAAGGAGAACTGGCCTGGAGAATATTCTATAAACAGAGTTCCTCTCTGAGCCAGTTACCTAGAGTAGTTAATATCTCTAATTCGCGGTTTCTAAATATTGGGTCCGTGGCTCACTGAAGTTTCTGAAATAGAAGGCAAAATTACATGTGTATGTAGTTATATGCATTTTTCTGGGGGAAAAGTGACTTTCCTCAGATTTTCAAAACAATTACTTTAAAAAGGCCTAGAATAATGGTGTTTAATTTCAGTTTAGTAATTTATACATGTATTTAGTATGCCAAGCACCAAATGGGAAACACAAGTCCTATTGAATCAAGGGCAATACTGGGCAGAAAAAGATGTCAAGGCCAGGCTGGAGGAGTAATTTAGTTAGCCTCTGGTATGGTTTGGATTTGTGTCCTCACCCAAATCTCGTGTCAAATTGTAATCACCAATATTGGAGGAGGGGCCTGGTAGGAGGTGACTGGATCATGGGTATGCACTTCCCCCTTGCCCTTCTCATGATAGTAAGCGACTTCTCATGAGATCCGGTTGTTTAAAAGTGTGTGGCACCTCCCCTTTCCCTCTCCTCCTCCTGGGCCAGCCAGGTAAGACACGCCTCCTTCCTCTTGGCCATCCGCCATGATTGTAAGTTTCTTGAGGCCTCCCCAGCCGTGCTTCCTGTGCAGCCTGCAGAACTGTAAGCCAATTAAACCTCTTTTATTTGTAAATTACCCAGTCTCAGTTAGTTCTTTATAGCAATGCAAGGACAGAATAATACAGCCTCTGAGTAGCATTTATCATCCTGGATTTGTCTGCTTTTCTGTTTAAGTGATGTTTAAGGAATCATCCCTAACTCTTTTTGAGTTTTGTCCTATTTAAAGAGAATTGCTATTTTAAGTTTAGAAATTATCTTTTTTAATACTAAGTCTATCCTTTTGTCCTTCAAGAATTGTTGCCAAAATCTACACCTATGAGCTCAGCTAAGCAGCTTCTCTGAGAACGACGGTTTACACTCCCTGCAGAATTTTACATATGGCGATTGATTCACTGATTTCTGCTTTAACTCATTTTTTCACTCAGGAACAAGTTGAGGCTGGGATTTGGGTGATGGTCAAGAGTAAGTTCAGGTGTGAGGTTAAGTCACAGATAGTAATAAAATTTAAGAGAAGCAGCCAACTTCAGAGATGTTAATTAACTTTAAGGTTGGGGTAAAATTCAATGTTAGGTAAAGCTCAAATATATGTCATTGAGGGTGTGTGTGTGTGTGTGTGTGTGTGTCTTGCAATTCACTACTTGGTAAAATATGAAGATAAATGGATTGGCTAATTTAGATCCAGAAAAAAGATGGGACTGTCCAAATGTCCTGGGTATTAAATCATCATTTCAATTAAATCACTGGAGTCAGAAGTGGTATGCAACACAAATATACAGGTGCTAAATGACATGAAACAATTGACATCATTCGGAGAAGTGTATTACAGCTGGAGAATAGGATAAATTTAGAGGAGCCTGGGGAGGTAGGAAGGGAGTGGATCACAAGGTATCTGATATTCTGAGGGTCCTTATCTTGATGACAAAGGCAGTAATGGTTACTGAAAGAGGCTCCCCATCTTGCAACTCTAAGAGTTTGCAGCCCCTTGGAAATCAAAGTGAGTGATGGAGGTGGTTGACCTCCAATCTGACAGCACCTGAGGAGACTTGCCAACATCACAGAGACCCTGTGGCACCTAGCCTGCCTCTCAGCCCCATGTTGCTTTCAGGAGCTTTATCCTGACTGACAAGAGACAGGTGTCCTGCTCAGTCTGCTATTGTGAGCTCCTGTAACACTGTGCCTTCAGAGGCTGTTACACTCCTAGGTCCTTTCCTGGCCTTTGGTACTGTGAGAAATTCTCTCAGCAGGCTTCTGCTCATAGGCTGGAAAAATCCAATTCCTGTAGTCATTCCTTTTTAAAATTCCAAGTGAAGACAGTTACCCAAACCATTATAGATAAAGGTGTCCTCTCTCCACTTCCTTCAAAATTTTCATGTAATAGAATTAATTCTAATTGTGCAAACCTTCTCAAGGAAGCTGAACCTGTCTGAATTAGTCAGTTATGCTCAATGGAGCTAGAAGAACCAAGCCTGCAACAGGAATATGAGTGTAGAAGGGAATTGTGCCATTGCCAAAGCACAGAGAATGCAGCAGCAACCGCAGCTGTGTTAGGCAAAGGAGACAGTAGGGGAAATAAGTACCTGGTAGGAGATATGAAGTAACATGGAGGGTAACCAGCAGGTACTTGTAGACTATATTTCAGTTCCATTTATTCAACAAATACTTATCGACCATATACTATGTACCAGACACTGTTCTAGAGCCACCAGCTACATTGGTAAACAAAAGATACAAAAGTACCTTCTCTCCAGGCTGCATTAGAGTCCTGGCAGTTATTTTGGTGGGTTGCCTGGAAAGACAAATGACTCTGCAAGTGCATAGATGTTCAAATCTGACACATCTGCAACAAAAGAAACTATGAAAATTTCCTATACACAATGCTCCACTGTGCTGAATGCCTACTATCTTCCATTTACCCTTCCAGAACTACTCTTCACTCTTCTCTACCCACTGTCTACCCTGAGAAGTTTAACCTGCATAAATTCTATCAATAGGTATGAGCCGGTGCCCACTTGCTTCCTGTTGAGTGCTGTTGATGGGAAACAGATTGGAGAGGAAGAAGAGGGTGGGATCAGGTCACTTATTTCCCTGCCGCCCTCCTTCCCAAGTTGTCTAGAGCTGGTGGTGGCCCTTAAAAAGGGGGGTATATCGTTTCTTTCAAGGAGGTCTTCTCTGTATGACTCTCTCCTTCCAGGCTCCAGTAACCACACCTTCATTCACCCTTTCAGTCCTAAGTGTGGAAGCAGAACCTACGGTCCTGGCCAGTCTCCTCCCCTGTGGATCTCCTACTAGACCTTGCCTATTTTATCAATAGTCCCTTCATGTAGGAGGTTGAATAATGGCTACCCAATCATCTCTAGAGCCCACAAATTTTATTTTATATAAAAAAAAGTATCTGTCAGATCTGATGAAATTAAGGATCTGGAAATGGGAGGATTATCCTGGATTACTTGGGTGGGCCTAAAGGCAATCTCAAGTGTCCTTGTAACAAACAGAAGAAAAGATACAGGCAGAAGAGGAGGAGGCAAGATGACCATGGAGGCAGAGATTGAAGTGATGCAGCCACAAGCCAAGGAATGCCAGAAGCCACCCAAAGCTGGAATGGGCACAGACAGATTCTCCCCTAGAGTCTCCAGAGCATGACCCTGACAACACCATGATTTCTGTCCTGTGATATTGGTTTTGGACTTCTGGTATCCAGAATTAAGAATAATATTTTCTTATTTTGAGCCACCAAGTCTATGATAATTTATTACCTCAGTCAAAGAATCTAATATACTTTGTTAATAAATTCTCCTCAAATTATCCTGATTATTCTGATGAGACCTTATCCTATTATTATTTGATGCAGGGTTTTTATCATAAGTGTTTGGAGAAGAGCGAAGTCCCTAAAATTACATATAAAACTATGAGTATACCTAGGTAAATCTATTAAAAAGAAACCTGCTAATTTTCATCAGACTCTCAGAAAAGCTTCTTCTAGCTTCTTCTGTCCCAATAGGTTACAAGTTAAATTGTTAAGCTGAATTTTGTCAGTTACCAGCCCTTATTGTATCACTGGAAAAGTGGTCGAGTCCTTGACCCCACCTGGTATTCTGGACAAGACACAGCCTGAGGGCCAGGCTGGAACAAGAAGTTGGCTTTTTAATGACGTTTAGCACCTTAGATTTTATGCAAAGCTACTCTTTTGTTTCTGAATTTTTTATTACTCTGACCTTTTCAGGATATTGTCCTGTATCAAGGAAACAATATTTTATGTTCTAGAAAATCTTTTGTTTAAATCTAAATCCATGACTTTCCTGAAAAATTTGAGCCAAACTTAGACCAGCTAAGCAGCCCAGATGGGACAGCCCAGTTATGTATGGTCACACACCCACCAGTAGAACATTTGAGGCATGTGTAGCTCCTCTTTAGGGATTCACACATTCATCTATTTATTCTTGTAGTAGTTGAGAAAATTGAACCAATGATGAATAACGTATAGTCTTTGTTACAAAATTATCAGCTACGCAATTTAGTAAATTGACTTATCATAACAGTGTCCCAAAGTAGGCAGTAATGAACCTTGTGATGGGATCAAAGAGTAAGAGATCACCAAAGGGAGATACCAAGCAGCATCTCAAATATAGGTAAGAGTTTGCCAGGCTGCAGCGCACACCACACCAGAGACAGGAAAAATGCCCCCATACTTTAAGTTGTCACCATTAAACTCGTTTTGATCAAGTCATAAACTGTGTTTTCGAACTGTAGTGAAAAATGCATGGATATACCACCATGTGTTTATCCATTTATATGTTGTTTCCATTTTTGTCTAATACAAATAAAACTGTTATGAATACTTGTGTACAAATGTTTGAATGGGTGCATGCGTTTTTCTTGGGTAAATACATGGGGTGGAATGGTCGAGTGTATGCTTAACTTTTTAAGAAATTGCCAACTCATTTTCCAAAGTGGTTGTATCATTTTATATTTCTACCAACAGTGTATGAGTTCATGTTATTCCACACCCTCCTCAACGTAGTATTCACAGTCTTTTTCTTTGTAGACATTTTAATAGATGTGTAGTGGTATCCCCTTTTAGTTTGCATTTCCCTAATGAGTAAAGATACTGAGCACTTTTTGTGTTTACTGTATACATACAAAATGTATTTGGTAAAACGACTGTTCAAATCTTTGCCTTACTTGTTAATTGGGAGGTTTGTACTATTATCAAAGAGTTGTTAAGTGTTCTTTGCATATTCTAGATATATGTCTTTGTTGGATATATGTTTTGAAAATATTTTCTCCCATTCTGTAGCTTGATTTTTTATTTTTTAACTCTTGAAAACAAAATGTTTTTAATGTTGACAAAATCTAATTTGTGTGTGTGTGTGTGTTCTGTATAGCTAAGTGAGGATGAAGAACCATCAATAACCTCTTCCTCTGACTCAGGAGAGGAAGTGGTGAAACAGAAAGTAATAATGGATAATTGCATATAACTATAGGGAAGAAAAGCTTAAAAAGCATGACTTAGAGCCCAAATTGTCTCTATGTAATATGATATGCAACTATGCTGCTATATGAAATGGGAGTAGGATATGGGCTAAAAATTACAAACATCTTAAAAAGAACTAACATTTAGTGAGAATTTACTATGTGCCAGTGACTATTCTAAATACTCTTCTTGGCTTAACTCATTTAATCCTAAAACTCTCCAACTCTTCAAATATTTAAGCTAACCCCAACCACTCACCATCACAAATTCATCACCCCTAAATATTTGGAACTTAGCACAAAATCTCATATCCTTTTCTACACTGCTTTATTTCCATTCTGTATCAGCTTACCCATAGAATTCTGGCATGGTAAGATCTCCTGAGCTTAATTTCTGCCTCTTAACTGCTGAGTTTCAGGGGTGGACTTCACCTCTCTGATATTAGAATTCCAGCTCTCTCTTTTATGTATTTGTATAAGTTTAGGGGTACAAGTGCAATTTTGTTACATGGCTATATTGCTTAGTGGTGAAGTCTGGGTTTTTAGTGTAGCCATCACCCAAATAGTGTACACTGTGTCCATTAAATAGTTTTTCAT